>NC_045436.1:97978289-97999609 GCF_002776525.5 Piliocolobus tephrosceles | reverse complement strand
GCTACAGTTTTGTGGAAACTCTCATATTACACACAAATAACAAGACCCTTTCAAACCTTGACCTCTGTTTCCACCTGCGTTGTACTTTCTCTGACTTAGGGAGAGGATACTCTTATTATGAGCTGTGAGAAGTGCCCAAGTAAAGAAAGAGGACAAACCTTGCAGAGATGAGAAGGAATGACATGAATTGGCTAGCATCGTTCCCCAGGATTCAATGATGGGCAAAAAAATAATGGAGTTGTCAGGACTGTTTTCTTGTATTTCTTGAGCAAATCTGGGCTGTCCTGGTTTTGCTGTGATGTCTCTTCCTACTATCTCCCTTCCCCCCTAAACATACCACATATTTCACCTTAAGTTTGCCCTGATGGTTTTTTATCCATTTGGTAATTTTCATTTATTCAATGGGTGTCAAAGAATCTAAGATAATCATCCTGAAGTTAGGATATCCTAACTCAGAAGTTTAGGAAGAGGTTATGGGCAGTCTTCTCTTTCTTTAAGCTCTTGGGGCTCTCCATCGTGAAAGTTAGTGATGCTATGAGTCTAACTTCACTATAAAGATGAACTAAACCTCTGCACATAAAGAGAAAGTTCTCACTTCACATATCTATTGCCAAGGTAGCAGAACTTTCCTATAAGGAAAAGATTTAAAATAGATGTCTAATTATGTTTTTATTTTTGAGGTTACAATAAGAACCAACTCACTGAATTGTAAAACAAAGTCAAACATAAATCATGAGGTTCCCAGTTGTTAATATTTAAAATAATCACAGAAAAAGTGTATTTTATGTATTGATCTAAGAAATTCAGGGGAATAAAAGCTTCAGAGCTTCTTATGTTAAAGTTATTCTTAAAATCTACACAATTTTCAAATTGATAGGTGAAAGTTATATGTAGTTGTATGATGATACATATTGTATTCATTACACAATAGTACAACAGGAAAATACTATGCCAAGTCTCATGGCTCTGTAACTTCCATGGAAACAAATGGAAATTCACTTGCTCTAGAAATACAATATTACTTCTATATAAAAATAAAATTACTATTTATGTTGTTTATGTGCATATGGAGATTATATTGATGTTAGTATATGGATAAAATTCTCAGTATGATATGTTTATTAAACCCTTGAAGGTATTCATCAAATACATACAAAGTAAGTCTTGCTCATATTATCAAATTAAAAGTTTGAAAAGTATTTGTAATTGTAGAAAACTGATAAACTTGTTTAAATATTATATCACTTTAAAAAAATTACTTATGAGTTTATTCATTTAGATCTAACACACATATATGTTATAAAATGCAAAGGTTCAGAAAAAAATTAGTAAAAACTCTTCATCTTTCTTGTTTGATTCTCAAATTCTCTTCTTCACTGATATGGTTTGGCTCTGTGTCCCCACCCAAATCTCACCTTTAATTGTAATAATCCCCATGTGTCATGGGTGGGGCTGGGTGGAGATAATTGAATCATGGGGCCAGTTTCCCCCATACTATTCTCGTGATAGTGAATAAGAAGTCTCATGAGATTTGGTGGTTTTATAAATGGGAGTTACCCTGCACAAGCTCTCTTGCCTGCTGCCATGTAAGACACCCCTTTGCTCTTCTTTCATCTTCTGCCATGATTGTGAGGCCTCCCCAGCCATGTAGAACTGTGAGTCCATTAAACCTCTTTCCTTTATAAATTACCCAGTCTCAGGTATGTGTTTATTAGCGGCATGAAAACTGACTAATACACTCATGGTTACCCCTTCCTACCAGTTTCTTATGAATTATCTCACAGATATCCTATACCTGTATTACTAGCTCTTATATAAAAAAAATTTTAGCATCGTTCAGTTTATCATTTTTTTTAATGGTCAGCATTTTCTATCTTATTTAAGAAATCTTCCATAGCACAAGTTACTTAACTACTCAGTAACTGAGTTTTCTAAGCTATAAGAGTGCTATACATAGAGTTGTACAGATTTCACCTTCTCTTTTATTTTTATATAAATGGGAACATATTCTAATCACTGTACTATGCCTTGATTTTTGTATAGTTTTAATCTTCTCCTTTATTTTTATACAAATGGGAGCATGTTCTAATCACTGTACTGTACACTGATTTTTCAGGGTTTCTTGAGAACTCTTTCTATATGGTTTACATTTAAAATTATCTCTTTTTAATGACTGCAGAACATTCCATTATATGAGTATACCAATACATATAATCTATTTTTTTAACTTCTAAAAATACAGGTTATTTCTTTCAATTACAAAATGGTGTTCGGCTCTCCTGAGGCAAGTCAAAATATCTTAACTCATTTTAATTATATTTGTGAAAAAAACTTTGTAATTATTCTCAATATTTAGAGTGATTTCTTTTCACATTTAATAGGGAAATCCAGAATGAGAGTCCACAGTCACATGGCCATATAATTTATGATAATAGTGACACTATGAAGCAGTGGGAAAGGATGGTCTTTACAATACTGGGTACTAATTAGATTTTTTAAAAGAGACAGATTCTTGCTCTGTTGCTCAGACTGGACTGCAGTGGCATGAACATAGTTCATTGCAGCCTAGACCTCCTGAGCTCAAGTGATCCTCCCATATCAGTCTCCTGAGTAGTTGGGACTACAGGCACATGTCACCATGTCTGGCTAACCAGTTAGATATTTTTATGAAAAAAGAAACTATATTGACCCGATCTGATATATACACAAAAATCAATTCCAGATATACCACAGATGTATACATTGCCAGTCTAGGCAATATAGTAAGACCTCTTCTCTACAAAGAAAACAGGCAGTCATGGTGGCATGGGCCTGTAGTCCTAGCTATTCAAAAGGCTGAGGTGGGAGGATTTCTTAAGTCTAGGAGATTGAGGCTGCAGTGAGTTGTGTTTGCACCACTGCACTCTACCCTGGGCAACAGAGCAAGACCCTGTCTCAAAAAGAAAAACAATATTCATGTTCTTGTGGTATGCAAAGATTTCTTAAATAAGATAGAAAAGGCTGACCATTAAAGAAAAAAATGATAAATTGAACGACAGTAAAATTAAGTATTTTTGTTCATTAAAAGCGCCATAAGGAAAATTAAAAGACAGCCAGACAGCAGGATAAAGTACTTGGAACACGTGGAACTGTAAAAGAATTTCAAGGAAAGAATTTCTACAAATCTTTAAGTAAAAGCAGAAAACCCAGATATTCCTCAAGCGAGACTATCCAAATAGCTGGTCAAAATATGAAGAAAGATCATTCACTGCTCTTCAGAGAAATGTACTTTAAAACCCTAATATGACATCTCTACATGTCCACCAGAAAAGCTAAAATTAAAAAGACAAACAATATCAAATACTGGCAAGCATACAGAGCAACAGGAACACTCATACTGTTGGGAATATAAACAGGTACAACCATTTTGAAAAACTGGCATTTTCTTCTAAAGCTAATTATACGTGTGTCCATAACTAGCAATTCCATTCCTAGTTGATGATTAACAGAAAAGAATACTCAAATCCTTTAAAGGACAGGTATAAAAATGTTCATACAGGGAGTTATGAATATTCCTATTCAGAAAAACTGAAAGTCTGGAAACATCCAACCATCTACAGCTGAATGGAATAGATAAGTACATTTTGTATGTTCAAACACTGGAATACTGTACAGCAAGGAAAAGCGAAGAATCATAACCTATAGACAATAATATCTCTGAAACAGAAATAACATTGTACAAAATGAGCTGGATACAGATGAATATTTACTGTGTGATTCCTTTTACATACCTCGCAAAGCCAAGCAAAACGAATTCATGATATTAGAAGTCAGAATCCTACTTTTCTTTGAGAGAAGCTAGTTATTGTGAGGGGCACAAGAAGTGGAGATTTTGGACGTGTTCTCTTTCTTGTTTTGCCTGTTGTTTACACAGCTGTGTACACTTTGAAAATTCACTGAATATCACATTTACTATTTATGTACTTTTATATATGTAAATTATAATTCAATAAAAATGAGAGGCCATCAGATAGTTCCATAAACTTTCAAACCGTTAATATTCTACAAAAATTAAAAAATAACATGTTAAATGGAATTGAATGATAAAATGCTAGGGAGGAACATAGGGAATGTAGGAAGGTGTGGACAGGAGAAGTGTTGAATTTTAAATAGAGTGATCAGAGAGGTCTTAATGAGAACAGTTAATCCCTTTTTCTTACCTGTATGGTAAAATTTCCCTGAAAATCCCAGGTTGAATGTAAAATTTGTGATTTGTGCACGCAAAAGATTCTGAGTATCAAGCAGGGCCTGAAATATATAATTTTTAAAATGTATCAGGTAATGAATGGCATTAAAAAGTTTCCAAAAGATATATCCTTTTTGCATTCAGAGGATAGAACTGGTTCCTTATACATGCGAGAATTAAATAATGGAAAATAGTTTCTTTAGTACTTTAAAACTAGCGAGATACTTTTGAGTTTACATGAAACACATACATCTATTTATCCTTTAGCTTGCAATAAATCAGCGAAAAGTGTCAGTTGGAAAAAGGAAGTTAAATGGAAAGAGAAGTTTATTCTGTATGTATCAAAGGAACTAGTATCTAGTACATAAAATATATCCAATTTACCCTTCAGGCACATAGATCACCAATTGTCAAAAGAAGGGCACTCATTTTTAGTGAAGCTATGCCAGAACGTATGTTGAAAGAAACAGATTATTTCTCAAACAAGTCTTTGGTTTTCAAAATCCAAATCTGAGATTCCCAAAAGATAATGATTGTTATTCAAAATGAGATATCATAGTAAAGTAGATCTCTAATTTCCCCTTTCATTAGAAAACAGACTAATAAAATATCCTACTTCTGATAAGTAAAGCTATTTTGAATTACAGTTTTAATTGTTATATCCTATAAAATATTTACCATGCTGAGTATTTAATGTACTTTTCTTTCTTCTTTTTCCTTTCTCAATCACAAATTCTGATTCTTATATTCCTTCTCTCTGTCTCCTTCTCTGTCTGTCTCTTTCTCACACACACATACACACACATACACAGTAGTTGAGTGCTCACTTCAACTAGGCAGAAGGTAGTGCTGTTAGATTTATAAGTGATCTTTCATAGATGAAATTAGTGGTAGATCCCAGCTTAAGGATATAGATCCAAATTAGGCACCCCTTTTACTCTATCACACCTTATCTTCTTTCTCCCTTTCCTTAATACAGTTGGGCCCACAACTAAATCTTATTTTCTTAATCATAATGCTGACATCTGGAAGGTCTGCTTTATCATGTTCATGGTCCCAGTTTTTTTGGAGCATAAGCAGATATATAATTTTTTGTTCATTGACTACCCCATGATTGTATGCTTTATCTGAATGCAAGAGATTCTTCCTAATTGTAAAAGCAGAGGTAGAGAACTACTGGGTTCAAATTTTATCTAGCCAATGGTAAGTTTTTAAAATTTAGCTATTTAATTCTTTTGGTATCACTACTCTCTTAACATGAGCAAGCTTTTTGGTGTGCACAACCGAACCATGTAATATGTGCATCCTGATGACACTCAGAAATAGAAGACAGGCCTGTTGGTGGATCTCTACACCTAACTATGGGAGCAAAAGAATGAACTGACAGCAGTGTCATCAGGGACAGGTTAGATCCTTACAAGGTGGGGACGGTTTGGATGGGGGAGGGGGAATTCAGCCAGCTGGACATGATGAAGTTACAAATGGGACTTCTAGGTCAGATGCTGGACCCTGGTGTGGGGAAGGATGTGCCTAGGTATAAGATATATAATATACATATACAAGTGTCTGTATGTCTGTATATGTATACTGCTGACAATTATAATACACACATTATATATATATATATATATATATATATAAACAATTATAATATCTTCCCTTTCTTTCTTCTCCCCTTCTTCCTCTCTCAATTCTTTTGTTCCCCAGTTGAACATTCTAGCCTGCCCTTCCTATCTTTCCTTCCCCTTAGATCATATCTTTCTTCTTTTCCTATTTTATTCACTTCATTTCAGTCTCTTATTTTTCTTCTTTCAGTGGTTAAAATATAGATTCCAAATCTATTTGAACGTGTTTTTTGTGTGTTCAATGCTTTAAGTCTTACAGTTTGGTAAAATGAACATTCTTTCTTTTTGCCTTTCTTCTTATTCAAACTAAATATGAATTTGAACTTTGCTTTGTGATCCTTGATTGCATTTTTAATGTACATTTACAAAACTTGATAAGAAAAACTATATATAAGAAACCTGTCTTGTTCTTAGGCCTTAGAAGCTAAATAAAGTTACTGTGAACTAAACTTTTAGTCAACTAGAATACAATGATTTAAGTTAATAAATTAGCCCTGAATTTGCAGATTTGAGTTGCCATTTTATGTATTTATTTTATATTCTAGAAACAAACACTAAAACATATAAAAGATACATTGAAACAGATGGCAGATACTAATTATGCCTATATATGGTAAAGAGGGGAAATTTATTTCTAAATGATATTTTATATACTTAAGATAAGCAGTGATATTTGTCATCTTTTATGTTGTTTTTATAAACCAGATTTTGCAGATGTTTATGAGAACAATATTATACATTCATCCATTATTCCCACCTTTTAAAAATATATTTATTACTGGCCTAACCCTTGTAAAAAGCTTAAGCACCCAGCAATATGCTTAGATCATATCCTTTTCACTAAACCCTTCATTACTAGAGTGATTTTATTCAGCATTATTCTATTTTAAACTGAAGTAGTCTAGTCATTACTATGAACAAAATATAAAAATGATATAAAATTATACTTTTTTCTGTATATGCAACATGTCTAAAATGGTGTGATCATATCTAAAAATCTAATTATAATTAAGTCAGTGCTCCACCACCACAGACAGAAAACCACAAGTATTCTGGGCAAGCAAAACCCATCTGATAGAGTACTGTAGTCACGGAGGAGGTAAGGAATCACGACTGTCTGAAGAGGCCCAATTTAGTGGTCTCCTCAACTGCCAATCCAGGAACTTCACAGGGCTTTAGAGCACTTGGTATTTTTTCTAAATGAATTTAGCGAATTTTCATTCTTCACCTGAATGCTTGGGTATTTTATTGTTTCTATTGTAGTAACAGAGTAAGGACAAAGTTGGTGTGAAAGCAGAGAAAAGAGTTATAGAGCAATCTTGAGCTACTTCTGTTACATTCTTTAGCTGGTCTTGTGCATACATTATATATAACCTCTAAATTATCGCGGCGAAGAATAATTTTCCCAGAAGATTTCTTGAGCTGAAATTGGCAAATAATGGTAGGCGAGTGGGGAAAAGAGAAAACTATTAAGTAAGTGCTACCATCACTAAGTATTCACTTGAAATTGTTATGCACATGCTGTTTAGCTGTTTAGCTTATGGTTGACATGCTTAGTCAAAATACTAATGTACTTTTTAAAAGAAAATGTTAAAAATAGTTCACTATTTTTTACTATATAGCATCTCTAGGAAACTATTAGTTAAATCTCATTCATTCAATTGTGAAGAAAAGGGATGTTTATATATTACTATAGGCATCATTTTAATACCTTAATTTAAAGTACTTGCTTTTAACAGTAAAGCAGAAAAGGAAGCAGAGCTGTAAGCTTTCACATTAGGGGATTGAGGTGTCTCAATCCACTTACTGTTATTGCAAAACCAATTAGATTTCCTTTCAGTTGCAGAGGTATGAAACTCCTTAAGTAGTGCATCTGATCTGCTCAAGACATGAAAATGCTAAATACTTAAAAAAATCACCACAATAATTAAATGTTCAGCAACCCACCCCCCTCCAAAAAAAGGTTTGTGTTATGTGTTAAAAACAAAATGTGAGATTAAAGCTGGACTATAAACTCCATGAGCAATGTCTATCCTATTCACTGCTGCATTCCCAAAACCCAGCATGAGGTCAAGAACAGAAGGGAAAGTAAGTATTTATTGAATGGGAACACGAATGAATTTCAATTGATCTAATAATGCAATAAACTCATAAAGATTTGAAAATGGTCAGTGTAGAACATTTATTTACTATTTTATTTTCATAAACTGTTTTGAATCTTGGTGAAGAATTTCAACATAATTCAAATTGGAAAAAGTAATTAGAAAACATTTCATTTCAAATTATTTTGAAAATTGCTAAAATGCTAAAATAAAAGCATTTCCTATTTCAGTGCTTCTCAAACTTCTATGTACATAAAGATTATCTGGGAAACTTAACAAAATGTAGACTTCCGGGTCCTAACCCAGAGATTCAGAACAATCATCCTGAACAAGGGCAATGTACCCTAGGTGATTTTGATATAGGGGACATTATACCACACTCTTAAGAACCACTGTTCTATTCCTTGATTTCAAATAGTTCAAGGTAGTTTCTAATTTATTTATGACTTGTTTTTCCTTTTGAGTATGAAATCTTTGATGTGCACTTCTTAGTACAGTTACTGGTACACAGTAAGGAAATAATTCAGCTAATCAATGATTTCCTAAGCCTCATAATTAATAGATACTGTGGATTCTCCAATAAGAAATACTCTAGACAACATGGGATATATAAGGGCCATCTGAATTCAGTTGAGGTCCTAAAAATTGTGCTGGCTCAAAAGTACTCTGTGAAGGTTAACATTACATGTGAACTTGAATGAACTATGGAGTGCCTAGATAATTGGTCAAACATTATTATGGGTGTGTCTGTGAGGGTGTTTTGGATGAGATTAACATTCAATTAGTAGCCTGAATAAAGCAGATTTCCTTCTCTAAAGAGGGTGGCCCTCATCCAATAACATGAAGTCTTAAGTAGATCAAAAAGATTGAATATTTTGCAAGTAAAAGGGTGCTCCTTCTGCCTGCCTTGAGCTGGAAAATCGATCTTTTCCTATCTTTAGACTTAAACTGAAACATTGACTCTTGAGTATCGAACCTGTCAGATTTTAGACTGGAACACACACTATCAGTTCTCCTGGTTCTCAGAATTTCAAACCTGGACAGGAACTGCACACTTGGCTCTGCTGGATCTCCAGCTTGTTGCCTGCATATCTTGAGACTTCTCAGCCTCCATAACTGCATAAGCCAATTCCTTATAATAAATCGATCTATCTATCTATCTATCTATCTATCTATCTATCTATCTATCTATCTATGTATCTATCTACTCTAATCATAATGGAGTATGTAGTGGGGTTCTCTAGTGAAACAGAATCAATAGAAGATGATCTATCCATCTATCTTTTATATATATCATGACTAGAGTAGTTTGGGTGAGAAATTACACAACAGAATTTTAGCTTCTAAAGTTTAGCTTTATATTTTTATTAATTTTATTTTTCTTAGTTTTTCTAATTTAAGTCCATTTCAGCTGGGTTGGGAGAACCAGCTAATTAGGTTGTCAGTTTTGGTAAAGTGTGATAACTCAATATAAACAGCTCCAATCTAGGGAAGATAAGGTATGAGGAAGCAAGTGCTTGCAGAGAATAGACAAGCCCTGACTTATGATGGTTCAAGCAAAGATCTTTATGATGGTGTAAAAGTGATATGCATTCAATACACAAGAATATAATCCCATTGTATGTCAAGGAGAATCTGTATATAGAGGTGGTTTAAGAATCAGAGAGCTATGGGACTGTAATGTTGTTCAGCCCCTTTGGAAAACATTTTGGTGACTACTCAAAAAGTTAAACATAGAATTACCGTATGACCTAGCAATTCTACTTCTAGGTATGTACCACAAGAACAAAAAACAGTGTTCAGACAAATACTTCTGCATATATGTTCATGGTTGTACTATTCATGATAGCTAAAAAGTAGAAACAATTGAAATGTCCATCTGTGGATGAATGGAGAAACAAATTGGGCTATGTACATACAATGAAATATTATTCAACTATAAAAAGAACTGATGTACTGATACATGTTATACCATGGATTAATTTCAAAAACATTATGCTAAGTGAAAGAAACCAGACATATATGGCCATATATTGTATGCTTCTATTTACAAGAAATATCTAGAATACATACAGCCATAGATAGAAGAGATTGGTGGTTGCCAGTGTAGGGGAAAATTGGGTGCAACTGATTAATGAGTATGGGTTCCTTTTGGGGTGATGAAAATGTTTTGGACTAGACAGAGGTTGTAGTTGCACAATACTGTGAATGTACTAAATGCTACTGAATTGTTTACTTTAAAATAGTTAATTTTACATAAGTGAATTTCGCCTGCATCAACAACCACAAAAAACCCAAAATGTACAACTGTGAATACTGTTGTCTCCATGTTTTCTCCTGAATTTTATAAAAATGGTATCATGCAAGTTACCGTACCAAAATTATTTGCAATACATGTCCTATGCTCTTTACACCAACTTTAAGAAAACTGTCCAGAAGTAGCACCAAGTCAAACACACAATGAACTATTGGGAAGCAGTGACAACTGATGTTCAAAAATTCCTACGTTACTTGGCCCATGCCTTAGGCCTTATGTTCTATAATTTCCTTTCCTACTCACTATGTTCTAGACATACATGCCTTTATGCTACTTGTGTCCTAGAACATACCAAGTTTGTTCACACCTCAAGGTTTTAGTCTTGCTGTTTTCTCTTAAGGATATGCTTTCCCCAAATACTCATGTGGTTTACTTCCTTACTCTTTCAGGTCTCCACTTGCACATAACCTCTTTGGTGAGGCTTTCTTTGACCAGCCTTTTTTCTTTTTCTTTCTTTTTTTTTTAAATTTTCACCCAGCTCTGTTAAGGTATAATTGACCAAAAGTATATATTGTACACTTAACGTATATATTGTACACTAAAAACTGCATATATTTATAGTGTACAAGGTGATGTTTTAATAAATGTACTTGTGAAATGGTGAAATTAAGCGAATTAACATGTCCATCACTTCACATGATTATATAATTTTGTGAGCACCCTCTTTTAAATAAATGCTCAGCCTATTGCTCTGTACCTGGATTCTCTGCTTTATTTTTTTTCATAGAATTTATCACTATTACTATTGGTGTATATTTATTTATAGCCATCAATTTAGCTCTTACCCTTAGAGAGATTCATTTAGCTTTCTAACAGAATAAATGTAACCTCTGTCTCTACAATGCTAAATCTGCAGTGCCCAGAGCAGTGCTTGGCATGTAGTAGGCTCCCAATAGAGTCTTGTTGAAAGAATGAAAGAATAAATGAATTACTGGTAATGCCAAAAGATTCTTAGTCAGAAGAGGAAAGAATATTTGACTGAAAATTTGTATAGGATAACTAAAGGGTAAATAGAGATAATGACTTCTATAGAAAGGATATATTAAGCATACCTCATAACAACAGGCACATTTACAATCATGTTGCACCAAGTGGGTAGATCATCAATATTGGATGGGAACTCTTGCTTCAGTGAGGAAAAGGAAGGGCTCAGACAAACCTGTAAGCTATAGATACTTCAGGTAAATGAGATCAGGTTTGGTGTAATGAATAACCTCTTAATGTGGCTTTAGATCATGTCATAGATTCTATGTTTGATGGAATGACATACTTTATAATTTTTTTTGGATGCAAGTTGGGGGAAAGGCACAATTGTGTACTGTGTCTAACAACTTTAACCCACTAGAATTAAATTGCAGATGCAGAAATAAGCAAAATGCCTGAGATCAGAACAGCTGTTAGGAAGCAAGTAGTAAAGTTATTGAATTTTGCTATGGTCTGAATGTGTTCCCCACAATTCATATGTTGAAACTTAATTGCCAATGTGGTATTATTAAAAAGTGAGGCCTTCAGGAGGTGATTAAATCATGAGGATGGAGCTCTCATGATTGGGATTAATGACCTCATAAAAGGGCTTAGGAAGTGGGCTTGCTTCTTTCTATCCCTTCTGCCATGTGAAAACATAGTGTTTGTCCCCTCTGGAGGATGCAGCAACAAGGTTCCATCTTGGAAGCAGAGAGACTTAGCCCTTACTAGACACTGAACCTTCTGGTGCCTTGACTTTGGACTTTCCAGCCCCCAGAACTAAATTTCTATTATTTATAAATTACCCAGTCTGTGGTATTTTGTTGTAGCAGTACAAATGAACTGAAGCAAATTTATTTTTTAAGAAAGGGTTTCATGCTCTCACTTAAAAGTCACTTTGTTTTACGTACATATAGGTCTAACAGGCCTGTGATCTGGTTTCCAGGAATATAGCAGTTTAGATATGATAAATTAGGAATATACATAAACTGATTGCAAAGAAAGATGCTAAAGAACTTAATGGAAGAGTTAGGCAGAAAAAGTGCAAATCACCACAAAAAAATAGATACATATATAAGTTAGGGTGCAGACAAATGGCTGGATAAATCTTTATAGCCTCTGAAGCTTCACTGAATTATAAACCCATCACTGATGTTCAAAAAAATGAACATGGTAAAGGTGAAAAATTAGAAATTGTGCCATAGAATTAATACGTCAACTAATTAAATCCATATATATTTATTGAGTGCTTACTATGCATCATGTCTTGTGTCAGTTGCTAGAATAATAAAATCAAATTAGACCTATCATTCAGTGACAGCATGTTTTGAGGAGAAAAGGAGATAATATCTGGGAAAAGCCTTTTTATTCTGTGAAGCACTAAACACATGTATAAAAAATTAATCTAAAATTTTCTGGAAAATGGCTCATATTTTAAAAGTCAAATGCCATTCTTGAATGAATTATAGATGAGTCAAGCAATTTTAGGAATCAATTCATTCTCACTCAGTTCCAGCGCATAGGCCTTCTCGTTGTTAGGGAAACACAAGATTATTCCTGTTTCTGGGCCTTTGCTCATGCTGTTCTTTTTCTCTGCCCCTAAGTCTCTCCTTCCTCAGAGCATCACTTTTAAATTCACATTTCTTTTACGTCTCTGTTCAAATATTACCTTATCAGATGGGCTTTTCCTAGACATCCTTATAAACTTAACAACACTCCTCTATTTTCTGAGGCTCAGACTTCTCTATTTCCTTTGCCCTACATTATTTTCTCCACAACACCTGCCAGTGTCTGATATGTTATACTATGTGCTTACTTGTTTAATGTTATCTATTCCCATTGAACATAAGAAACATGAGAGCAGGGAGCATGTCTGTTCCATTCACTACAGTTTGCCCAATGCTATGTAGTAGGCACTCATAAATATTTATTGAATGAATAAACAAATTAATTAATGCTTCTGAACTGAAATTTAGAGTAGTTTAGACCTGAACCTGAGGTACATTTCTGGGGCCAAAAAAGGAACTAAAATTGTGGAAAGATATTTCCAGAGAAGGTGGACTGGAAGTTTGGGGGGCCAATGAAGGGGACAGTAGAAAACAAAAAGATAATGACTCAAGAAGGAAAGAGAAAAAGCCAGCTGACTTGAAGCATCAGAATCAGAAATGGCCTGCGATCTGACAAAGATTTCATGCCTAATCAAGCTACCAAAATAACTTATTGTGACTTTCTGACAATATTCTAATTGGAAGGTTCTTCAGAAAGATAATTAATAGTATGGTTTTTGGAGGGAAGTTTCCTGGGCTTGAATCCCGGCTCTAAGGACACTGAGTAACTTTTCCCCTTGGTAAGTGCCTTTCCTGAGTCTTAGTTTCCTTGTTCTAAAAACATAATAATGAAAATACCTATCTCACAGAGTTGTAAGTTTTGAACAATAATCTGTTTAAAGCCTCATAACTGAAACATAATCAGTACAATAAAATTTTAATGCTATATCCCAATTCTATAAAAGGATTTAAAGTCATCATAGGTATGTATAATATGAAATATGATAGACATTGCATATAAGTGAGTAAGAAAAAGAAAAAATGTAGAGATATAAAATGAAGTCGATTATAATACAAATATAAAAAATACACAAAAATACTTTGGGCACTAATATTAGATCTAAATGGGCTCTACTTCAGTAGATGTGGTGGTGATAGCGGGACACAAACATATTACTACAGTAACAGGAAAGGGTAGAGATCCCAGGAGTTCCTTCATAGAAATACTCTTCCATTCCCTCAGTGAGTGAAAGTAGGAGAGGTTTGGCAACCAGAACCTGAGTAGAGAATCCTCTGCTTGGGGTCAGAGTAAGGATGCATCACATTACTCACGATTATCACAAAGAAGGATTTAGAGCTGGAAGATACCTTTGAGACTGCCATGCTCAATTTCTCAAATTGTTGCAGGGAAGCTTCTCTCACTAAACAAGAGGATGAACATATTACTGCGTATCCCTCAGACTCCTGGGACCGTGCTATATAGACTGACATGGTTCTTACAAAGAAAAAGATTTTTGAGGGATATTGTGGTTTATCCGCAAAATCCTAGCAGATTTTTCAATGATCTGCTAATGATCCCTAAATTTTTTTTTTCCAACTTTTATTTTAGGTCCAGAGCATATATGTGTAGGTTTGTTACATGGGTAAATTGTGTGTTGTGGGGGTATTGTGTACAAATTATTTCATCCCAGGTAGTGAGCATAGTACCCAATAGGTAGTTTTTCAATCGTGACGCCACTCCCACTCTTCACCCTCAAGTAAGTCCTTGTATCTGTATCTACCATTCCTTTCTCTGTGTCCGAGTTCTAACAGCAATTTTTTTTTTTTTGAGATGGAGTCTCTCTCTGTCACCCAGACTGGAGTGCAGTAGGGCAATCTCATCTAGCAGCATATTTTTAAATGTTCACCAGTTAAGGCATAAAACCAAAAAAGCAAAACAAGAAAAAAAAGTTTTTGTTTCATTTGTAAAATATAATTGTAACTATGTATATATTTTATCTCTTTATATCTCATCCAATCAGACCCTTTAATAAAACTCTTCTATGTTATAAAGGCTCTAGAATTTTTGTCTGAGATCCTGCTAGACTAAAGAAGCCTCTTTTAATAATGAGACCAGCTCACAAGACATTTGAAAATTGCTTATGTCTGACCTATATACCCGAAGAAAACTAGCTCCATTTTTTCCTGATGTTTTTTCTTCCTTTTGAGTGAAGAAAGATGAAAAATTACAGGTTCTAAATAAATAACAAGATCAATACCAGGATGCAGATTTCAACATCATGTTTTGTATCTGTTAGTGAAAAAACAGCATCTTGTTATGATTGTTATCCCAACTTGTACCATTTCAAACCTCTGTTGTAAATAGAAAGTTCATTAATTCGTATTTGATTTAATTAAAGGTCAAAGAACCTCTAGCCAACTAACACAGAATTATAAAACCGTGACTGCTGACTTCATATTCATCTCAGGGGCATTGATAGGATGGGTCAATCCATTCCAGTTTAAAATGAGCCTTTCAACTGTTTATAATGCCTCATAAACAGATTTCCCAAAGCAGAACCAAATTTTAAGTTACATTTTCTCTTGAACTTTAACTTGCTGTTTAAAATATTTGATATTCACCTCTTTGTGAAAAAAGTGGGATCAAATGCAGAACTGCTCAATGCCCACCAAGTCTTGTCAGCAGGATTGTGCTAGTTATATAGGTGTAGGTATAGGTGGTTTTAACGGCTTCTTATTCCTAATGGGGATGTAAGGAATGCTTTAAGACAATGTCATGAGGATCAGACGGTCCTTTGCCATGGTTGCCCCATGGACTAGGGATATATATTTGTTTTATTCATTTGTGGTAAGTGGCAGGTGGTCTTTTTCTATTGGCACTCTAACCCTTTGTGCCTTTTCCTCTTAGGTGTGCTCTTTGAGCAAAAGCAGGGCTGACATTTATCTCCATGATGGAGTAAGCTTGACATGGGCTTCTTCTTTGACAAGACATTCTTTTATAGTTATCACCTCTGCTTTCACCTTGTTCTCAAAGTTTATGTCTTACTTTTCATCTGCTCAGGATGAATAATGTGCTCCTCCTTACATAAAGCCCTTCTCACTCTAAATATACCACCTTTTATAAAATACTTTTTCATAGGTCTTTCATTTGGGAAGGTGTTGGGAATACACTCCAGATCTTATGTACAATTGGTGTGGGGCATTCATATATACACAGGTGAAGCATAAAACATAAACTTCAATGTTTTCGTCTTTGAAATAATTAAACAGAATATCTAAGATCACATTTGTTTATGTTGTAACTTCAGACCAATCTCAGTATTTCTTCTAATAATAACTTGTAGGTTTGATTTAAATTTTGAGTTACAATTGGTCAGATGACTCTTAAACTGGGAAAGAAGGCATGATTTTACTCTACTTAGGCCACCAGATAGTCATTTGCTTTCCAGTGACCCAGTTCAGATGTAAATCAATGACCTTTTAGCAACTCCAGAAGTCCAGGATAACATGTATTCCTTAATGGGAAAAGTATTTTTTCTTTACAAAGATAACTTCAAAAACTGTAGTAAATGATAACATCATCTAGGTAACTATGTAGACCCCTTAAGTTCTACATTACTGTCTGCATACCACTGAATAACATAATAGATGTTCTATTACCAAGGAAGAGAGGATTTAAAAATCAGCTTATTTTGTTTGTTTCCAAATAAATTATATCTTAATTTAAAATTTCAAATTTTTATCTTTAGGAGTTTATTTTGTCCATTTCTGTGTTTACTGTAGAACAATGATTTAGAGAAAAACTGGTTAAGAAATTTTCATAATACTTTAGAACATGTTCCTTTTCCACAAATGTTTCCAATATCACAAATTCCAGATAGGAGTTAAATTGGTCATTTCCTGAAACTATAAAAATCAATTGCTTTAATTGAATAGACCTAGAAACTTATAGTTTTCTTTTGTCTGTCTTAAGGGGACTCTTAATGATAATATCATAATAGAGGCAATTAACTATCACAGAGCTAGCAACGGTCTAGACATGGAAGCTGTGACTTAATACTTAACTTCTCAATCAAGGCACAACTGAGTGTCAAGAAAGTTACTATTCATCTTGTTCTTAATTTTTCTGTTTGAAAATATGGATAAAAATATGCACACTGGCTTAGAAAGTGTATTTTAGAAAGACCCTTCATGAAAACGAGTCTTATTGGTAATTTGAACACAAACATTTTAGACTTGCTCCAAATTGACAAAAACTAAATTGCGGTTTCTTTGTTTCACAAGCTTGCTACTACGAGTTGTATAAAAGCTAACATCATTCCAAGAAAAATTGTAAAAGCGCTGACTAGACTAGGAGTGAAGTGTTGTTTCGTCAGGTATCCTGGTACTGTGAGAAGGTATAATGTGCAGCTGATCATACCTTGGCTACTCGTTATTTTGAGTCAGCTGAGAAAACAACATGGATTTGTTTTATGTAATTTTGAGTTTCATATTATTTGTATTCTGTAATTCTTTCCATCCACAACAAATACCTTTAGATCAGCCTAGGAAAAAACACATTTTTTATTTTGACCAAAGTTTTAGCCACAGAAAATTATTTGAACATGAGTAACTGAAGATAACCCTAAAATTTTACTTTCATCAAATTCTGAATAGGGATTATTTTAAGAAGGTATCCTTTAAAATATGATTTAAAGTTCTCTAATTGCTATTATTTTTATTCACAATACATATTTTAAAAAAATGGATACTACTGGGGCTTACTTACATGTCTGTCATTCCTGTTACTTGACTGGCATTTCACAGAAAACTCAAGTTAGTGGCTAAGGTTGTATTGCCAACTGTTCCACTTATTTTCAGCTTCAGTGAATAAAGGTGGAAATTGAAACCAAAGAAAGAAAAAAATGATACAACATTATAACTCTCCTCTAACATCTCTCATATGGTGAGTTTCTCTGTTATGGGAGATAGTCTCCAATGGAATCTAACTACATTCCACAGCTTCTACATGGAGAAACCTATTCCAGTCAAGAACTGGTAAGGGCAACTTCCCATGCATTAAAATCTAGACTTCTGAACTTGGAACTGTCTCTCCTCGGGAGAAGAGTCATAAGTTTGTAATGGCCTTAAGTGTGTACTTTAATTTTTCTGTGTGCTGTCTTTTGTAACAGAGAGAGGAAATCTTGTATGCAAGATTTGACTTACGCATTTGAGAGACACACATTCTCATCCTCCCTCCCCCTGCCCAATCATCCATGTCAAGTATGGACATGGGAGAAGCTCTAGGTTGTCTGCCAAAATTTCAATTCTAATCGACAGTGATGATTTGTGCCGGGCCCAAATTCCTAGAATAATCTGGAACTGATTAGAGATATTCACAGCTGAGAGAAATGTGTGTCTGAGAAACACAATGGGACTTTCTTTGAGGTTCCATGAATCTGTGAATGTATAGGTGGAAGCGCTGATGGGAAGGGAAGGGATACAGAATACAGGTGATCTTCCAGTATTCTTTTTTGTCAGCTAGAAAGACTTTCCCTGCCTTCCTAGTGATCTTGAAAAAACAGTAGCCAACTCAAATGAGATGATATGTAAAAGCTTTTTGAGAATTATAAGCAATTAGACAAACATAAAGTTACATTACGCTTTTACATATCATCTATGTGATCTTTAAAACAACTCAAGAGAGAGAAGGCATGCACGATTTCACTTTACCTTTAAGGAAACTGAAGCTCAGATATGTTAAGAGATTTGCTTAAATGCACACAGTAAATAAGAGGTTAAATGGGAGATTTAAGCCCATATTTCCATATGGTCTAAGCTGTCTTGTCTAGAAACAAACAAACTAAAAATATCCTGACCAATATTTCTAGTTATAACAATTTATCTAGACAATTCTTTCAATTCATTTTTCTTAGACCATAAAACCACCTTTCCTGCCATAAGCGCTGCTTTTTAAATAACTTTCCGCATGAATATTTTTGTATTAGCATGGAAAGATAACGTGTTTTGCTAATATTACGTTTATTTTAGTCCACATTCTCTCCCTTAATATATGTATAATCTTTCCTGAATATGAATTAGCCTTTCATTTTCAACTACAAAAAGCATTTAAAATGGTTTTGGGATTATTAGGCCAAGAAGCTTATCCAAACCGATGAAAGCATAGCATTTATGAGTTCCCTCATTTGTAGTATAGACTGTAGATTAAGGCTGATGTCCTGCACGTTAAGGTCCTAAAGTGCTCTATTGTGATTTTCCAACAAGCAAGAATGACTTTTACTTTGACACTAAATGTGATTTTTTGTCCTTAGGCCAAAATGGTTGGCAGATTGCTTTTATGTAATTCCTGTGAAGCTGGCAGGAGGTGACTCATATACATAAATGCCTCTTTCAATCAGGAAGAAGGTGTCAGAGGGCGGGTGGGTGGTGTCTGAATGACTAAGTTTTAAGATGTTAGGGGTACTGAAAAAAAATGGATTAAACTGAAGGTTTCTAGGGAGATGCACACAAGAGGATCTGGATCAGATCAATAAATGAAAGACAAACTTTGAAAAGATTTTACTACATCGCTTGAGTTTTAGTCTACATTTTATAACTAAATGCAAAGAAAAATTTCCAAAACGATTCATAAATTAAAAACAGCCCAAAGTTTAAACAAATTCCAGGAATCAGACTTGAGTACAAGATGCTAAAATTGAATTATAAGTAAGTACATTGCGTGAAAGGGACAGAAGAGTTATGGGTTTGAAAAAGCTATGAGAAAGTCACCTAATTTTCAGACACAGCTACAGGGGAGGAGGAGTATGTTCCTGAAAAAATAAAGACCTACTCACTGCATTTTTTTTTTTTTACATTCAAGTAAAATCACAAAACTTTCTCACAATGGTAGTCATATGGAGCAGAATAAAAATGTCTATTGAGAGAATAGAGGATTCCAGATAAATGTAAAGTAACGACATGACCACGTAGCTAGGCAGCAGACCCATAATTGCCAACGTTCTCAGTAAATGCTCAGTGGAACACATAAAAGCCTATACAGTGATTGAACTCCCAGGGAAAGCTAAGCAGTTGAACAGAGTGAAATTCTTCGTTTCATGGCTTTGTGTTCTGGTTTTCTCACGAGACCATGTTATTTATCTGTTGTGTTTTTCTCCTTTAAAAAATTTAAAGAGGACAAAGCAAACAAAAAACAACAACAAGCCCCTACCTAACCCAAAGAGAAGCATATATAAAATTGTTACCCAAAACGAGAGTGTTCAACTTGAACAAGGGTTGGAGTTTGGATTCAAAAATGTTATCAACAAAAGGTTGCAGCATTTTTTTCTCCACTGATCATTCTGCATATTGTGTCCATTGATTGGCTTGCCCAATATTATAACATCGATCTATTATTTGCAAGAACTATGTGATTATACTTGCAATTACAAACCAGAACAATTTCTATTAGCACTTTTTTTCTCTTAATTTCTGTGTAAAGATTATAGAGGAATTCTAAATATCTTCAGGCAGTTCTGGGACTGTTGTCTGAACTCTTCTGCTAGGCATTTATTTTATTTTATTTTAAAAGTTTCTTGATGTGGAGCATTTTTGAGAGAGCTGGAAGCATTATTTCAGAAGACTTTTGATATGGTCTGCTACTGTCAATAAAGATTTTAGGAGATACAAAACTTAACTCCGCATACTTGATTCTAATGTTATTTTCCGATATTGGTTTTCATTCCAGTGTTGTTTTTTTTTTTTTTTTTTTTTTTTTTTTTTGGAGTCTCGCTCTGTCGCCTAGGCTGGAGCGCAGTCGTGTGATCTCAACTCACTGCAACCTTCACCTCCCGGGTTCAAGCAATTCCCTGCCTCAGTCTCCGGAGTAGCTAAGACTACAGGTGCCCACCATCATGCCTGGCTAATTTTGCTTTTGTATTTTTAGTAGAAAGGGGGTTTCACTGTGTTAGCCAAGATGGTCTCTATCTCCTGACTTCATGATCCTCCCGCCTTGGCCTTCCAAAGTGCTGGGATTACAGGCGTGAGCCACCGTGCCTGGCCCATTCCAGTTGTTTTTAAATAATGTTTAATTGGCTTTTGAGCAGATTTGGTAAGAAACAAAATTCGTATGGAACTCAGTTAAAAAGGCATGTTTTTTGCCTTTATTTGTTTAGTTAATTGTTAGTGTAATAGTAAGAGTCTATCTCTAAAAGTAAAACACAAGTTCTTTCATTTTCGTGAATGAGGATTTTGTTATTATTGCAGGCTTATTATCACTTCATATTTTCTGTTTAATGTAATGCGCCTTGTAAAACCAACATACGACAGAACAGAGGTCGTGCTTGCATTTCTCCAAGATGTCACACTGTCATTAAAGTTCCTGAGTGAAATTTCAGAAACACTAAACTAGGAATCAGATACTTTCAAATAGAGTGAGAAAAACATGTTGACTAAGCCTATGGATCCAAAAATTTGCCACTTTGGTACAAAAAGTAGCATTTGGACCATAAGTTGCTCAGGCCTAACACATCGTGGATACTTTTTTTTTTTTTTTTTTTTTTTTTT
>NC_045436.1:97945082-97978189 GCF_002776525.5 Piliocolobus tephrosceles | reverse complement strand
CTGGAGTGCAGTGGCCGGATCTCAGCTCACTGCAAGCTCTGCCTCCCGGGTTTATGCCATTCTCCTGCCTCAGCCTCCAGAGTAGCTGGGACTACAGGCGCCCACCACCTCGCCCGGCTAGTTTTTGTATTTTTAGTAGAGACGGGGTTTCACCGTGTTAGCCAGGATGGTCTCGATCTCCTGACCTCGTGATCCGCCCGTCTCGGCCTCCCAAAGTGCTGGGATTACAGGCTTGAGCCACCGCGCCCGGCCTATTTTTTAAAAAATAAATTTTATCATGTATAATTAAGATAAACAAAATGGTGTTATGGGATACATATAGATAGTAAAATGATTACTATAGTGAAGCAAATAACATATCAATCATCTCACATAGTTGCCTATGTTTTTGTTTGTTTTTATAGCAAGAGTAGCTAAAACCTACTCATTAAGTAGGAATCTCAAATACAGTACAATTTTATCAGCTATAGTTCTCATGTGGTACATCAGATCTTTAGACTTGTTCATGCTACGTATCTACTACTTTGTATCCTCTGACCTCCATCTTGTCATTTCCTCAAAAGAGGTCAAATATGAAGAGATGGATATCATTTTTAGAAGAATACGGTGGATGCATGATCTCTCTTCCCACTGTGAACCTACTCTTCTCATAGGCAATGGAGTCTAGAGAGTAGAGAGGATTTTCTGTCACAAAGGCATAGTTGGTCCCAAAAGATAGAAAGATTGTTCAGGAAAATAAGACTGAATGGTTAAAAATTGTAAAGGCACAGAGTCAGACTAGAGTGAGACAGGGTTTGCTCCTGCTTTTCCATTACAAATGGTGTGACCTTCAGTAATGTCTGAATCTCAGTCCACTCATCTAAAAAATAATGCCTTCTTTATAGAGAACGCTGTTAAGAATGAATGAAATAATACATGAAAGCACTAGGTCACATAATCAACTAAAAACACATAAGAAGTCTTCAAGAATCTTACTTCCTTGTATCTCTACCCTTTCCTGATGAATGCCTCTGTATCAACAAAAGGCAGACCAGCACTCCCAAGGTACATTTGGAAGTGGGCTCAATGGTTGTGGTTTAGTGAAGGGGACATTTTAAGTACCTCTCATCAAAGTGTACTTATAGTTAATTCTAATTAAAACTAACATTTATGGAGAAATGAACAGTTAATGAATACCAGGCTCTGTGCTAAGCATTCTACATGGACTATCTCATTTAATCTACTCAACAATACATCAAATTAATTATTATATTTATTTCATTACACAGGTGAGGAAATTGAGTTACACATAGATTAAGCAAATTTACTAAAAATTGAATTTCCATTTAGTTTAAGAAAGGATTTTAAGGTATTCTTTGCAAGAAGACTGTGATTTTGGGGTTACGTATTCAAGTTACTAAGTCCACATTAACTGTAAAAACTCATGTAATGAAAACACTATTAAACTGTAATACACATTCATGAAGAAAAAGCATCTGTGGTGTTTTAAAATAATTCATGGTACTTGATATGGTTTGGATTTGTGTCCCCGTCCAAATTTCATGTCGAATTATAATTCCCAGTGTTGGAGGAGAGTCCTGGTAGGAGGTGACTGAATCATGTGGGGTGGATTTCCCACTTGCTGTTCTGGTGATTCTGGGTGAGTTCTCACAAGATCTAGTTGTTTAAAAGTGTGTATACCTCCCCCTTACCTCTCTCTTCCTCCTTATCTAGCCATGTAAGACATGCCTACTACTTCCTCTTTGCCTTCTGCCATAATTTGAAGCTTACTGAGGCCTCCCCAGCCATGCTTCCTGTACAGCCTGGGGAACTGTGAGCTTCTTTTCTTTGTAAACTACCCAGTCTCAGGTAGTTCTTCATAGCAATGCGAGAACAGACTAATACAGTACTCTTACATTTATGCATGTCTTGTGGGCAGAGACACTTAGTGCCTTTGCTCTGTATGATTGTTTTGAGGACATCTGTAAAAACAGCCTTGGAAGATAGAGATAGTGTCTTTCTTTGTAGTAAAGAAAATTTTGTTTATTTTGCAGCATAAAAAGACAATATTTACTTCTGTGGCAAAGGTCACTCAGGCTTACTGTCCATTATAAAATATTTGGTTTCCCTAAGCTTAGAGTTCCTCTCCTATAATGCAACCCACTGTATGTGAAGGCATCATCTGGCACTCTTCACACCACCCTGTAGGAGTTAGAACTTGGAGAACCAGTTCAAATGCTGCTACTCTGGCTAATGCTAATGCTATGAGTAATAAAGTCCTTTTCTTTTTGATCTAAGAGTGTTGCACCTTCTGCCAGCAACCATGAAACTGTGTCAGGGTGACTTGCTAGTTTGCAAGTGAAATCTCAAGACTCTTCACTGCTCTTGACAAGTGGCAAAAGGAAACTTGTAAGTATTCGTGGACAGCAAAAGATTCAGTTTATTTAAGGTACTATCTGAAGCATTGGCACGAGGATGTAAAAATACTCGGGAAAAATAATCACTCCCAAAGGCTGTGTTTTATGATGTACCAGAGAGACTTTGTGATAGGAATTTGTGTGTGTGCTTGCAAGGAAAAGGAGAGGGTAAAGAAAACATATTGCTTGAAACCACCGAAAACTGATAAATATACATGGCTGTAAACAGCTTTCTAAAGGCAGGTACATTGTGCTGAACATGATTTATATGTTTGTTCTTGGCTTGAAAATGAGCACTGGTACTAGATTCACAAAAGCTGTTAAATTCTTCTGAGGCTCAATGCTGCAGGAAATTGTTCCGTATCTATATTCTCGGGAAGCCAATTGGCTGGCTTGTAACTTTATGCAACTTTTTTATCTGACAAATTGAGTGGAGAAAGAAGGGTTAATTTACTGGGAGGTGTAATTCACAGCTAATAAATTGTAATAAGCATCAGGAAGTAAAGAGACAGTAGCATAATGGGGACACAGCAAAGAGGCATTTTTTTCCCTTTAAATGTACTTAATTAGCACAGTTCATCCTCTGGGGGGCAGGAAATAATGAGACCATAACAGCCTTTGCCTCTGGTTGCTACTAAGTCTGTTTAAAAGCAGCAAATTACTACAGTGTAAGAAATCCCTCCTGTTTTATATGAAGGATGTTGTCACACATATATTTTCATTAAGAAAGAAGCAAATTTATTTATGTAAAACTAAGTACATTTTTATACTGCAATGTACTTTTGTATCAACAGATCTCTCTCTCTCTCTCTCTCACATACACACACACACACACAATCACTTGCATTGTATGTATCATTTAAAAAATAAACTGAGTTTTATAAGCACATAATTATGAGCTGTGCCTTGAGCATAATGAATTCCTAAGTGCAAAAACCTTCCATAAAAAATGTAGTATATTTTTTAGGAGAAATAAGGAAACTGAAATGTGAGTATCCAATTTATGCCATAAAAGATATGGGTTCTCGAACTTTAGGGTTTCTCCTATAATGCCACACATTGTATGTGCATGCATCACCTGACCCTCTTCACATCACAAAACTCTTTTAGACCTTTTCAAACTCCATGAGGTAGGTATTATAATCATCCCTATTTTAAAGATGAGATGGATTCAGATGAGTCCGTAAATTGTTCAGGCTTCACAACTTATGTGGATCGGAGATTTGAGCACAAGTTTGCCTAAGTCTAAAGCCTCATTATCTTTTCACTTTACATCTTTTCTTTGTGCAGTAGAGAAAGATAGGTTTTAGGAAGATAAGTTTATTTATGAGCCTAGATTCATCTTTGGTTTTCCACAGGGTTCACATTTTCTCCCCAATAAAATGAGTTCAGTTTATCTTCTTCCTTAGAGCGAAAGAATTCATGTCCTCAGTAGCTAGTCCTTCATATGGTGCCATGGAAAAGACAGATTATTCATCATAATTTCTTTAAATAATTATCCCAACAGACATCTATTGAGGGAGCCTATAGGTATTACTCTGTGCTAGGAACAGTGAAGGACATTAAAAAATATGGCACATAACATCACCATGAGGGACCGATAATCTGATGGGAGAACATACGGGTGAAATGTAAAATGGAGGGCAGTTTGTGATCCAGAACTTCAAATGAGACTTTCATGAATTAATTTAGAAATAAAATGTTCCCTAAAAATAAAGAGTGAAATAAAGATTTCATTCAGACTCTCAAGTCATTTCTCAGTGTATGTGGCCATGACCTTCATGGTGACATACCCCAGGGATGATCCTCTTTTACTGTCTTCTCTACCATCTCTTCCTAGATGATTTTATCCAGTGGCAGGAATTTAAATACTATCAACATGCTATTGAGTTCCTGATTTATATCCTTCCTTCCGACATCTCTCTGAACTCTAGACTTGAATACCCTACTGCCTGCACATCTCCACTTGGACATCTGAAAGGCATCATAGACCTAGCAAGTGTGGAAGAGAATTCCTGCTCCCCACCCTCGCCATCCCCTTAATAATAACGAACACAAGGTACTGTTTTAAGTATTTTGCATGTGTTTATTAATTTAATCCATAAGGCACATCTAAGTAATAAGTGCTGCTATGATTCTAATTTTACCAAAAAGAAAACTGATGCAGAGGATAAGTAACTTGACCAAGGCTAGTAAGTGATGAAGAGGGGATGCAAACTTAGTGTTTGTCCACAATGCGCATGTCTCACAACTACTGTAGTACAGTCCTCTTCTCTAGGGCTCCCCAGCTGGAGGAACACACTGCTGTCAGGCCAAAATCCTAGCAAGTATCCTTGATTCTATTCTTTCCTAGTGCTTCCCACATACCATCTATGAGCAGGTTCCTTCAGCTACATATTCCATATGTCTCAAGCCCGTTAAATTCTCACCATCTTTATTACCACCACTATCACCTGTTGGGTCTAATTCAGTAGCCACCTGACTGGACTCTCACCTTCCATTATTTTTCGACAGTTCTCCATACGACAGCCAGCATAATTTTTAAAAACCCTAAAACAGACCTTATTATTCCCTTGCCAAAGATATCCAATGACTGCTCCCTGAAATCAGAATAGGATCCAAATTCCTCTCCATGGCCCACCAGAGCCCACATAATCTGGTTCCTGTCTGTTTTTCTGAATTCCTGTCATCCCAGGCTCCCTCACATTCACTGTGCTCCACTCACACTAACCTTTCTTCTCTCTTTCTTGATTACACCAGGCTTGTTTCATAATAGGGCCTGTTTCCTTTGCATAGAGCTCTCTTACCTTAGGCATTTGTGTTTATTGTAGGCTATTCTCCTCTTTCATTGTCTCAGCTCACATGTTATACCAGAGAAGATTTCCCTTTCAGCTTCTCTAAATCAGCACTCCCCTTGTGCTTAACCTGCCTGGAATATTCCACCATTCTGTACCCCACTGACCCTGTTTTATATTCTTTGCAGCTCTCTTATTCCTTTAAGATTATTTTATTTGCTCATGTGCTTATGTGTTTCTTATCTTTCTCCTCTCATTAGAGGTAAGACATATGTAAGCAGCAGACTTGTGCATTTCGGCTACCACTACACTACCAGCTCCTAGAACAATGCCTGGCACATAGTAGACACCAATTAATATTTTTTGAGTGAATGGCCAAAAATGGTCTAGTTTTCTTGTAGCTGACTTTATACTTCTGAAGCATTTATAAGAATTTATTTTACTCATTTTAGAATTCCTTCCAAAATGCTGCTCAAATATATTCTCCCAGTACATGTTATGTTCACAGTAAAAAAAAAAAAAAATAGTGTAAATATTGAGGGCCAACTGGTATTAGGCATTTGACATGGAGTGTCATTCTCACAGGTGACATTCATGCTTTGAAGTAAGTGTGATTCTTATTTTAAAGATCTGGAAACTGATGACGAAGTGGGTTAAACACTTGCCTGGGGTTACTTAAATAGAAAGGGGCAGAGTTGAGATTTGGACCCACACTGATTGTTTGTTTTTTTTTTTTTAAGACAGAGTCTGGCCCTGTTGCCCAGGCTGGAGTGCAATGGCACAATCTTGGCTCATTACAACTCCTGCCTCCTCGGTTCAAACGTTTCTCCTGCCTCAGCTTCCCAAATAGCTGGGATTACAGGCATCTGCCACCATGCCCAGCTAATTTTTGTATTTAGTAGAGACAGGATTTCACCATGTTGGCCAGGCTGGTCTTGAACTCCTTACCTCGTGATCCACCCACCCCAGCCACTGATCTTAACTCTCAAGCTCTTTTCAGCAGGAATATTATATTTACCTGTGCAACTGGCTAGAAAATGTAAATAATCAGAAAGATGAAATGATAGGAAGCCTTTCAGTTTATAAAAAAATGTGAAAGTTGAGGAGTTTACGTCAATATGGCAGACTAGAAGCAGTTCACAGGTGTCATTTTCACTGAGCGGAAACAAAAGGGCTAGTGAACACTGACCTGACAAGCCAATCACCTAAAAAACACATTGGGATCCATCAAGGCAGCAGGGAGACATAGAGAGCAGTGAGGAGTGAAGCTGGGCACCAGTCTGTCTGGGCTCAGTGCAGAGGCCAGGAGAACCCCTCAAAAATGGGAAAAGGCAAGTGAGTGAGAGCCCCATGGGGTCCTGTGCAAGACTGAGAATGAAAAAATCCCCTGGCTCTACTCCTTTCCAATTCAACAGGAGTTAACTATCCTAAATATATTTGCATCTAACAGTAGAGCACCCAGATTCATAAAATGAGTTATTAGAGCTCTATGAAGAGACCTAGATAACCACATAGTAACAGTGGGAGACTTCACTGAGGCAGAAAACTAACAAAGATATTTGTTATGGGAAGTCAGGGAACCCAAACAGAGGGGCTGCTAAAGCCATGGCAGAAGAACATAAATTGTGATGATTTCATGGACATTTGTTAGTTTCCCAAATTAATACTTTTGTAATTTCTTATGCCTGTCTTTACTGCAATCTCTGAATATAAACTCTGAAGATTTCATGGACATTTATCACTTCCCAAAACAATACTCTTATGATTTCCAATGCCTGTCTTTACTTTAATTTCTTAATCCCGTCATCTTCGTAAGCTGAGGATGTATGTCACCTCAGGACCCTGTGATGATTGCGTTTCTGCACAAATTGTTTGTAAAGCATGTGTGTTTGAACAATATGAAATCTGAGCACCTTGAAAAGAACAGGGTAACAGCGATTTTCAGTGAACAAGGGAGATAACCATAAAGTTTGACTGCCTGTGGGGCCGGGCAGAACAGAGTCATATTTCTCTTCTTGCAAAAGCAAATAGGAGAACTATCACTGAATTCTTTTTCTCAGTAAGGAACAGCCCTGGGAAAAGAATGCATTCCCAGGGGGAGGCATCTAAAATGGCCACTCTGGGAAAGTCTGTCTTATGCAGTTGAAGATAAGGGATAACATATACCCTGGTCTCCTGCAGCACCCCCAGGCTTGCTAGGATTAGGAAATTCCAGCCTGGCAAATTCTAGTCAGACCGGTTCTCTGCTCTTGAACCCTGTTTCCTGTTAAGCTGTTTATCAATGACAATGGGTGCACAGCGGGACAAGAACCTTATTAGTAATTCTAATTTTGCCCTGGCCTTATGATCTTGCTCTGCCCCCATTTGCCTTGTGATATTTTATTGCCTTTGAAGCATGTAATCTCTGTGACCTACACCCTATTGGTACACTCCCTCCCCTTTGAAAATCGCTAATAAAAACTTGCTGGTTTTGTGGCTCAGGGGGCATCACGGAACCTGCCAACATGTGATGTCACCCCTGGAGACCCAGCTGTAAAATTACTTTCTTTTGTACTCTTTCTCTTTATTTCTCAGACCAGCTGACACTTAGGGAAAATAGAACAGAACCTATGTTGAAATATTGGGGGCTGGTTCCCCCGATAGATATTCGGTACTGAAACTTGACATTTGACCAAATGGACCTAATAGACATCTACAGAACTTTCCACCCAAAACCAACAGAATGTACATAATTCACATTTGCACATGGCATGTAGTCTAAAATCAACCATACAATTGGCCATAAAACAATTCTAAACAAATTTTAAAAAACTGAAATCATACCAACCAAACTTTCAGACCACAGTGTAATACAAATAGAAATCAATACTAAGAAGATCACTCAAAACCATACAACTACATGAAAATTAAGCAAGCTACTCCTGAATGACTTCTTAGTAAACAATGAAATTAAGTCAGAAATTAGGAAATTCTTTGAAAATAATGAGAACAAAGATACAACCTACCAGAATCTCTGGGATACAGCTAAAGCAGTGTTAAGAGGAAAGTTTATAGCACTAAATGCTCACATAAAAAGTTAGAAATATCTTAAATGTAGCATCACACCTAGATGAACTGGAAAAACAATAGCAAACCAACTACAAAAGTAGCAGAAGACAAGAAATAACCAAAATTAGAACTTAACTGAATGAAACTGAGATGTGAAAAAATGAACTGAATAAAATTGAGACATAAAAAAGCATGTAAAAGATCAACAAAATCAGAAGTTAGGTTTTTGAAAAAAAAATAAGATTGATAGCTAACTAGACAAATAAAGAAAAAAAGAGAGAAGATCCGAATAAACAGAATCAGAAATGACAAAAGGGACAATACCACTGACCCCATAGAAATAAAAAAAAAACCCCTCAGAGACTATTACGAACACCTCTCTCCACAAAAACTAGAATACCTACAAGAAATGGACACATTTCTGGAAGCATGTTCCAAAATACAACCAGGAAGAAATTGAAACCCTGAACAGACCAATAATGAGTTCTGAAATTGAATCAGTAATAAAAAACTTACCAACCAGGAAAAGCCCAGAACCAGATGGATTCACAGCTGAATTCTACCAGACATAGAAAGAAGAGCTGGTATCATTCCTAATGAAACTATTCCAAAAAAAAAAAAAAAAAATTGAGGAGGGATTCCTCCTTAACTTGTCTTATGAGACCAGCATCATTCTGATACCAAAAACCTGGCAGAGATACAACAACAAAAAAAAGAAAACTGCAGACCAATATCCTGGATGAACACAGAAGCATAAATCCTCAACAAAATATTAGGAAATAGAATAAAGCAGCACATCAAAAAGCTAATTCATCACAGTCAAGTAGGTTTTTTCCCTAGGATATAAGGTTGGTTCAATATATGCAAATCAATAAATGTGTTTTATCACATAAACAGAATTAAAAACAAAAAACACATGATTATCTTAATTAATGCAGAAAAGCATTTGACAAAATTTAGCTTCCTTCACGTTTAAAAATCATCAACAGACTAGGTATTGAAGGAACATACCTCAGAATAATAAGTGATATCTATGACAAACCCGCAGCCAATATCATACTGAACGGGCAAAAGCTGGAAGCATATCCTTTGACAACTGGAACAAAACAAGGATGCCCACTGTCACTACTCCTATTCAACATATTCTCTGGAAATCCTATCCAGAGAAATTAGGCAAGAGAAAGAAACAAAAGGCATCCAAATATGAAGAGAAAAAGTCAAACTATTTATGTTTGCAGATGATATAATTTTATATATAGAAAAGCCCAGTCTCTGCCTAAAAACTCCTAGATCTAATGAACAACTTCAGCAAAGTTTCAAGATACAAAATCAATGTACAAAGGTCAGTAGCATTTCTATACACCAATAACATCAAAGCTGAGTGCCAAATCAAGAATACAATCCCATTCACAATAGCCACTCACAAACAGAAATACCTAGGAGTACAGCTAACTAGGGAGGTCAAAGATTTCTACAAGGAGAATTGTACAACACTATTGAAAGAAACCAAAGACAACACAAAGAAAGGAATAACATTCCATGCTTATGAATAGGAAGAATCAATATTGTTAAAATGGCCATACTGACCAAAGCAATTTATAGATTCAGTGCTATTTCTATCAAACTATCAATGATGTTCTTCACAGAATTAGAAAAAAATACTCTAAAAAATCATATGAAACAAAAAAAAGTGCCCAAATAGCCAAATCAATCCTAAGCAAAAAGAGCAAAACTGGAGTTATCACATTACCTGACTTCAAACAATACTTCAAGGCTATAGCAACCCAAACCGCATGGTACTGGTACTAAAACAGACACATAGACCAATGAAACAGGTTAGAGAACCCAGAAATAAAACCTCACACTTACAGCCATCTGATCTTCATATAAAAAATGTTCAACATCCCTAATCATTAGAGAAATGCAAATCAAAAGCACAATGATATACCATCTCACACCAGTCAGAATGGCTATTCTTAAAAAGTCAATAAATAAAAGATGCCGGTGAGGTTGCAGAGAAAAGATGACATACAGTGCTAGTGGGAATCTGAATTAGTTCAGCCACTGTGGAAAGTAGTTTGGCAATTTCTCAAATAACTTAAAATAGAACTACCATTGCATTATTGTATTATTGGATATATACTCGAAAGAATATAAATTGTTCTACCTTAAAGACATATGCATGTGCATGTTCATGGCAGCACTATTCACAATAGTAAAGACATAGAATCAACCTAGATTCCCATAAGTAGTAGACTGGATAAAGAAAATGTGGTAAATAGACACCATGGAATACCATACAGCCATGAAAAAGAACTAGGTCATGTCCTTTGTAGAACACCCCAGTGGATGGAGCTGGAGGCCATTATCCCAGGCAAACTAATGCAGGAAGAGAAAGTCAAATACTGCATGTTCTCACTTATTAATGGGAGCTAAACATTGAGTACATACCAAAGCAAAGATGAGGGCAATAGACAACAGCACCTACTTGAGGATGGAGGGTAGGAGGAGGGTGAGGATTGAAAAACTAACTATTGGATGTTATGCTTATTTCCCGAGTGATGAAATAATCTGTACGCCAAACCCCTGTGACATGCAGTATACCTGTATAACAAACCTGCACATGTACACCTGAAACTGAAATAAAAGTTATAAGAAAATATGAAAGTCTGGCCGGGCACGGTGGCTCAAGCCTGTAATCCCAGCACTTTGGGAGGCCGCGACGGGCGGATCACGAGATCAAGAGATCGAGACCATCCTGGCTAACACGGTGAAACCCCGTCTCTACTACAAAAAAACTAGCCGGGCAAGGTGGTGGGCGCCTGTAGTCCTGGCTAATCGGGAGGCTGAGGCAGGAGAATGGCGTAGCGGAGCTAGCAGTGAGCTGAGATCCGGCCACAGCACTCCAGCCTGGGCGACAGAGCGAGATTCTGTCTCAAAAAAAAAAAAAAAAAGAAAATATGAAAGGATAAGAATGTTTGAGGTCTACAGAATTGAGAGTTGAACACATTGATGACAGATTTGATAAGAACCACAGGCTTTCAAATTAAAAGTAAACTTATGGACTGTATCAAAATAATAGAGGGTAGGGAGTAATCATATGAATACCTACAGAATATTTTAAACAAGTCATATACCAGATGGATAATGTTATTCTGGGAAACCAGAGAGTCTTGGAATTCTCTGCCTCACCAGAAGTCAGGGAGGCCAACCAGCCTTCTCACACAAGAATTCGTTGGGACTGTTATGAAAGCATACCATGAGGAGGAAAGGGAATCCTAATTCTCAGAAGCAGTGTTCTGTTCACCCTATTTCACCATATAATTACTCTGCTCAAGTCAATTGGTGCTGGGCTTTTCTTAGTAATGTTTTAAAGAATTTTACAGAGTTAGAACTGGTCGAGGCCTTAGTAGTGATTAAATCTAATTGTCTAATCCCAGGAAAAGAAACAAACTCAGAGATAAAGATTTATGATTTGTAAAGTGCTTTCACACTCATAGGTTCGCTGCATTCTTATTTCATTGCCATCTTTGCAGGGGAGAAATGAGCTCTGAGAGTATACATGTCAGTAAGTTGTTCACTGCAGGAACACAGTGTGCCAGGTGCTACAACCTGGTATATTTTGAAAGAGGTTGCATCAGCCTTCCCCCTTTATGATATTAATAAAACATTTTAAACTTAATTTGTAAGAATTACAACTTTCTGGGAATATAAATATATAAAGGTTAGCAACAAAGGAACATGCTGTTCCATTTATGGAGTGTGAAATAAGAGGAAAAATAATAACTGATTGGTCAAGAACAAAAACAAACACCCAACGGAAAACAATTGACAAGAAACAATTCTCAAAAGGGAAATACAAATGGATGATAAACCTAAGTGACCATATTAACTCTTGCTTAGAAATACAAATAACAATTAAAAAATGAATGAAATTAAACATTTTACCTATTAGATTTGCAAACATTAAAGAATGACTAAATCCAGTGTGTAGAGAGACTGAGGAGAGAATTACCTTTTGCTTTCTTCTTTGTAGTTTTCTATATTAATTATTTTCATTACAAAGTGCGTGGATTGTTTATATATTTAAAACAATAAAAATTTATTTTCATTTTGGACATTTGGACCAAAAAACCCCAAACAGGGCTCACCCTAATTGTAGTTTCTCAAAGGCAAATGTTAAAGCTTCCTAAGGTAAAATTTCTTTATTCAAAAAATACTTCTCTTGCTAACATTTAAAAAAAATCACCTCATGGGGTACTCTATCCCACCTATTATTCAACTTCAGATCTCTTTTGTAATTTCTTTGATATCTCATTAGGAGCACATTCAATTAGACCTGAAGTGTAAATAACCTCTCTCTCTCTCTTCCTTCCCCTTTAGGAAAACAATTCCCATTTCTCTATCCTAGTTCTTACACCTCCTGATCATAACTTTCTCTGCTGGAGTCTTTCTTCTGACTGATCGGATGTACAGGTGCCTGAAAGAACACAGAAGCAATGTGCCTTTTACTACTTTGTCAAAATTATCCAGTGTCCTCTTACTAGGCAATACTAACAAGTCATCCACTTATTGGAATTACTGTCTTCAATCTTCTGTTTCTTGCCCCTTCATGTAAAATCCACCCTATTGATCTCCATAGGCAGTTTCACATGTACACATATTTGCCAAATATTATCACACTGTCTTGGTATATGGTTCAAAATAACTAAATGTAAGAACTTTTCCAGCATCAGATTAAACTCAGTCACAAAACTATTAGTTCTATTGTGACCTCTTTCCATTATATATTTGCTTATATATGTAAAATTAAATATTTTTATACAACATGATTTTAACATACTTTCTACAGGGAAAAATAATAGGATCCAGGTCTTCATATTTTACAATAATATCAAATGTAGTCTATTTAAACCCATGTTTCCACAAATGGGCATTTCTACTACTTGTATTAGAATCATCTAGGTGATCTGGGCCTCTCTCTTCCCCCGATCTACCAAGACAAAAATCTTTGAGTGTGGAATTGGGGAATCTGCATTTTTAAGCAAACATTTAAAGTGATTTATCTTGGCTCTTCTGTGGTTTGGAAACTCATGAAAATAGTCCTATATTGATAAGTGATTAAACACATCTGAACATCACTGAGTGAAAGAATGATTAAGAGGAAACTAGTGATGAATTCTTGGACCATTCCTTTAAAAAAATACAGTAGGACTTTGTTTTCTGTTCATTTACAAGTTACCTGTAGATTGATCACTGGTGCCCAGTAATATCTGTGTTTCAGGTTCATCAACAATAAAAGTACAAGTATACTTGGGTGTGCTGGCATGGGCCTGTGATTTTAACTAGTTGGAAGGCTGAGCTTGAGCCTGGGAGTTCAAGTTCAGCCTGGGCAACATGGTGAGACTCTGTCTCAGGAAAAAAAAAAAAAAAAAAAAAAGATCAGGTATAAGCTGTTGACTATATCACATGTAAGTGACTGGAAGGATTAGTTTTAATTAAGTAATAACTTTGCTCCTTAGAGACATTCAGTAACAACAGAGAAACAATCTGAAATCTGCTGATGGCTTGAAAACAAAGATAATTAATTACCCTCATAGACTTTCCTTGCTTTTGAGGATGTTGCCTTGAAATTGTGTCAATTTCTTTTCGTTTTTTCTTTTTTCTTTTTATTTAGTTATTTACTTACTTTAAGTTCCAGGATTCATATGTAGAGTGTGCAGGCTTGTTATATAGGTATATGTGTCCCATGGTGGTTTGCTGCACCTATCAATCCATCACCTAGGTTTTAAGCCCAGCATGCATTAACTATTTGTCCTGATGCTCTTCCTCCCCTCACCCCCGCCCCCCACATCGACATTGTGTCAATTTCTAAGTATGGAGCATTGAACATAGGCCCTCCTAGGCCTCTTCAGAGGCTCTCAAGTATTCTGAAGTTTGATGAACAGCCTCTTGCCACTGGCATCTTTAGAGTTAGATTCCACTTAGGTAAACATAACTTTTTTGAATACAATGAGGAGCTGTGTCTTCTTTGAGAATGGTGACTAAGTACTAATTAGTTCTTGCAAAGTGCAAATGACAATGCTATTGGAGATCTGCTTCTAGCAGGACAGTCCTTGCAAGAAGGAAAAATGTGTCTTTAGTTTTCCATTCTTCATTTGCCCCTCAATTAGAGCAATGACAATGTCCCTGTATCACATTAGAAATGACATAGACTGGGAAAGTATTTTCTCCCTTTACTTCCTTTAAATACTTATTGCATTTCTAGAGCAGATTAGCAAATCATGTCGAGATCCTTTGAATATTAACCTAACTTACTTTTTTAAAGCAATCACACTAGAGTTAAAATAGGTTTTCATTATAATGTCTTTTTCCTGAAAATATTGTCAAATAATTTTTGTTAAATGTTATACAAAATTTCCTAGAAGTATTTTTCAGCATATCAGAAATCTGAGTTTGGCAGGATATAACTATTCACTACTCCATTGGCAGCAGTTCTAATCTTCATTTTATTGTCAAAACCACTTGAATTCATTTATTTAAGAATATGGAGTAAGCTGTCTTTCTATGTGAACTCAAATACTTTATCTTTTAGGATTCTTAGATAAAAATGGCTCTGTTATATGTTATTCTGGCACTATATATATATAAAATATAAATACATAAATAATAAATATATATAATTTTTATATATTATATAAAATATGTATTATATAAAAATATATCATATATTTCTATTAATACATATTAACTATATATTATATATTTATATATAATATATAATTAATATATTAATATATAATATAATATAATATATAATATACAAATATATATTTGTATATATATAATATATATTATATATTATGTATATATTATATATATAAAAATATATACATGTATATATAATATATATACTATATCTTCATATACCATATAAATATATAGTATATTGTATATCATATACTATATAAATATATAGTATATTATATATCATATAACATATACTATTTATAATATATAATATATAATATAGTCATCCAAAAGAATAGCGAACGATTTATTATTGTTAGTTTTGAGGATAGATCATTGTTCAATGCCTCAACCAGTTGATCTAATTTCTACATGCAATGTTTTTTCCCCCAGAAATCTGATTCTACTCAGTTTATGTAGTCAGAGAAAAAAATAGAGACAAGTAGTTACATAAAATAACGATGTATGTATGAAAGGGGAAAAAAGGTACATTACTATACCAGGCACCAGGATATCAAAGCAGGGGAGATAAGGCAGGGGGGATAAATCGAGAAGGGATAAACAGATAAAACACCATTGTTGTTTCTAGATTGGGGTAGTTAGAATAGAAATTCCAAAGAAGGAAAGGCCAGTACAATAAGGGCACTAAAACTGAGGTGGATGCAGAAACATAAATCAAAGAGAACAAAATAGAAAAATGAAAGTATAATGAAATGGTGACAATGAAAATGGTAAACTGTGCTTAGGTAACTATGTGGTAGTCCTAATCAACTGGCTTTCAAAACAGTCTCTAGTCTCATAATTGATGCACTTCTAGAAACATGTTATTAGAAACTCCTAAAGTAGTGAATTGATCATAGTCACACATCTGCTCCAATCAAGCAATCTTTGGAGAGGTACATTTCTTAAGATACCTAAGTGAAGGGACAGTTACTTGCTCCCCCATGTTAACCTCCTGAGTGTAAGGAATATGAAGCATTTAACAGCACAATAATTTAATTTTCCCCAGTTAACTACTGTTAACTCAGAGATCTAGAGTAATTGTTTGAGCATCTATATGCCATCAAGATTTCATTTCCCAGTGAGGAAAACAGTAGTAAAGTAGTAGAGTTTCTTGGAGAGTTGAGTCATTGTAAGGATTGTAGCATGATTACCTGAAGAGCATAGCTTGTGGTACACAGAATAATATCTCCTTTGCCTCCCCTACCAAGAAATCCATGTCCTAATCCCTGGAACCTGTGAATGTGAATATTACAAGGCAAAAGAGATTTTGCAAATGTGATTAAGTTAAGGACTTTGATATGGGGAGATTAATCTGGATTATCCAGGTGGGCCATATGGGTCCTTAAAAGCAGATAACCTTTCCAGTTTTAGTAAGAGAGAGATGTGGCTATGAAATAAGGCACAGAGAGTATTTCTGACTTTAATGATGAAGGAAGGGAATATGAGCCAAGGAATGTGGGCAGCATCTAGAAGATGGAAACAGCAAGGTGATGGGTTCTCCCCTAGTGCCTCCAGAAAGGAACACAGCCCTGTGGATATCTTGAACTTAGCTTAGTAAGATCCATGTTGGATGTCTGACCTTCAGAAATGCAAAATGACAAATTTGGGTTGTTTTAAGCCACTAAGTTGGTGGCAATTTGCATTGGCATTAATAGAAAACCATAGTTATTTTAGTAATTGGTGTAATTAATAATGATAACTATTTATAATCATTATAACTATTAATATTAAAATAAGAAAGCATTTAAATTCTAATGTGTATTATAGAGGTAAATTTTAATTTTAAAAATTTCAGTTCATCTAGAAGTGTAATAAGTTGGCTATATTTCTTTGGTTATAAATAGTTTATAAATTATGTCAAATAGATCTCATGATTTATTTTATATTAACATCATGATTTTAATATCCACTTTATATTTCAGTCTCTAGTTTCATTATTCATGGAAGCTTATAAAACTTAAGAATAAAAAAGTGCTTTAGCTATGAATTCATTTTTCCCAGAGACTAAGTGACAATATGTCAGAATTTCCTTGACTTTTTCTATTTTGTTTGTGTGCTTTAAAAAATGTTAGGAATGCCGGCATAAAGCAGTTTTAAACATCACACAGACTTTAAAATCTGAGTACATTCAGATAGAAAAAGTGAAATTATCAGAATTATGGGCAATTTTCTTTCTTTAATTGACTGAGTGCCAGAAGGACCTGTCACTATGCTGTCACTATGCCACTCTAATATATCAAAAACTTATTTCAGCCCAAGACATTTCAAGAAGTGACTAATGCTAATTTTTGTTCCAGACATATAAGCAAATCTAGGGCAAAACTTCAGATAAAACCCATCAAACTATAACAGAATCTGATAGGATGTAATTTACTGTAGAGTTTGGCAAGAAGAAATTGCTATGGACACCACCTAACACTAGTTGTGTTAAGCTCACAACTGTGAAGCACATGAGGTGGAAAAGCTCAGATTTTGGAGCCAGGTAGACCTAAATTTTATATTCTAGGAATGCCACTGACTAGTTGTAAGATCTTGTGCAAGTTAGTCATAAGCTATCAGCCTCAGTTTCTTTATGTAAAATGATGCTGCTTATAATCTTTGTTTTATAGGATTTCTATGAGAATTAAATGATGAAGCAAAGCACTTAAAACAATGTATGTACTCAGTAGTGTTACCTATTTTGGGAGTAACTTACTGCAGTTTTTATAGGTTTAACAGTATAAACCACCAGCATAGAGATACAAAAATGATTTTTTACATGCTGATTTATTTTCTGGAAACATGGAATGTTAGAAGAAATCAATTCTCTTGACCAAGAGAAGGATATAATCCAGTAACTGGCAAATAGTACAATTTTCTCCAAGGTTTTTGATTTCCTTTATCAAAAATGTGTTTCATTATTCATCAGCGTATCCTTTGAAACCTTATGACATTATTTTAACAGAATAAATGTGCATAATTTTCTTAATATCTATATAACCTATATCTCTGTTCTGAATTTGCCTCTTGTATTCTTCTGCTACTACAGTATGTAGAAGTCATCATTGTCTGGTTGAGCTTTGGTACCGTCTATGACAGCCCTTGTGTATCATGTGTGGGCTGGATTCACTGCATCAGGCTTTTTTTCTTTTTTTTTTTTGAGACCGAGTTTCGCTCTTGTTGTCTGGGCTGGAGTGCAATGGTGAGATCTCAGTTCACTGCAACCTCCACCTCCCGGGTTCAAGCTATTCTCCTGCCTCAGCCTCCAGAGTAACTGGGACTACAGCACCCTCCGCCACACCTGAATAATTTTGTATTTTTAGTAGAGATGGGGTTTCTCCATGTTGTTCAGGCTGGTCTTGAACTCCCGACCTCAGGTGATCTGCCTGCCTCAGCCTCCCAAAGTGCTGGGATTACAGGCATGAGCCACTGTACCCGGCCTGCATCAGACCTTTAAAAAATGTAATTAGTCACCAAATATCCTGTTCACATATTCATGTGTTCAGTAACAGCATTTTGCTTTCTTTAAATAATGTATAACTCATTCTTTTAGAATGTCATTGCATAACAAATCACTCCTTAATAGTAGAGAAACATTCCATTTCACAATGTAACAACAAATTTAATACAATATATTAAATGTAAATAGATTATGAATATGAAATAGTTTTTCCCTTTGCTAATCTATTTTATGATTTCCCCATGTTAAATTATAAAATTATTTCCTTAAAATAACTGTATAATTGTATAGTTGCTAGCACACTATGGCTATTTGAATGTGATAATAATATTGACAGTAATTTATGTTCCTGTGTATTTTTAATATGATCACATTATATCAAATGTAGAAATAAGTATTCCACCAAACAAAGAGAGAGAGGGAGAGGGAGGGAGAGAGAGAGGGAGACAAACATTTCATATACATTCATAAGAATGGTCTCAAATTGCCTAACGTTGTGACAATCATAAAACAATTAGGGACCAGTGGAACTGGACATTCTGTTACCAAAAATGTTTAGGTGACTTCCAGGGAGCAGTAATCTTCCCGGTATGAGCAACAATAGATATATATGAGGGAACTGTTAACTAGGCATTGTGAACTCAACTAAGCTATCTTTTAAGGATGAGGGAAAATAAAGACATTTACAATGCAGAAAATCTGAGATGGTTTACCATTAATAGATTCTCATTGAAGGAAGTCTTTAAAATAAAGTTTAGACTATTACCATGAATAAATTCTCATTGAAGGAAGTCTTTAAAATAAAGTTTAATAACTAATTATTTAAACTTACATAATTTCAGTTCAGCCTAAAGGTTTTTCTATACATCATGAACTATAACAAGCAGAGGTATAAACAGACCGCAGTCTACAGTTGTGCCAATTTTTGTATTTTGGCCAGTCAATTGTGTTCGAATCATGTTCAAATAAGGCAAACACTAACCTGTAACCAATCCAGCTGTTTCTGCCCTCACTTCTGTTTTCTGTATGTCACTTTCTTTTTTCTATCCATAAATCTTCTTCCACCGTGTGGTTGCGCTGGAGTCTCTGAACCTACTCTGTCTCGGAAGGCTGCCAAATTCATGAATTGTTCATTGCTCAATTAAATTCCTTTAAATTTAATTCAACTGATGTTTTTCTTTTATCATGTCTAAAGGATATACTTCAGAAAGAATGCAGTTCATTCATTCAACAAATATATAGTGAGCCAGGCACATTTGTCTGTGCTGGAGATACATCAGTGAACAAAACAGAGGAAAAAAATCTTGCCATAATGAAGCTTACATTTTAATAGTCAAAATAACAAAGTAGTGGCCAAAACCTCAATTATTTTTGCACCAATCTAATAAATTAGTAAAATATATGGTATGTATGGTAGCATGCTGTGAAGCCTTTAACAATTGGGTCTTTGTGAATAAAAAGCCCAGATTTGTAGTATTTGTCCATTTTTATGGTGTAAATACTCCTTCCCTAAAGCTGGGAAGAGATGCACAAAATTGACCTTATAAGCCAGTGTGAGCCAGTTTTGCACATCATTGGTGATCGTAAGTGCCAGAACGAAACATTCTCAGGGAAAGATGGAAAGATGGGAGATGTAGGGGTTGCAACTTTAAAGAGAATGGTCAGAGAAGACTTCACTAGGAAAGTAACATTTAAGTAAAGACCCAAAGGAAGCAAAGAAGAGAGCCATGCACCAATCTGGGGGAAGGACACTTTAGGGAGAAAGAACAGCAAGTGCAAAATTCTGAAACAGGAGCGAGGAACAGCAAGGATACTAGAGAAGCTGCAGTAGAGTGAGTGAGGGAAAAGGAGCTGGGCGTGTAGCAGAGATAAAGACCCTGGAAGTTGCTGGAGGGTTTTGAGGAGAGGAGGGTCATGATCAAAATTATGTGTCAATGGCATGACTCTGTCTGCTCTATAAAAAAAGGGGTAAGGTGTAGAAGCTGAGAATCGCATCAGATGGGAAAAGGTGAATGGTTAGCAAAGAAAACAGTAGAAATCTGGCAAATCTAATCAAATTTTGATGGTAGTAAAAACAACAGTGCCTAATATCCAGGGTTAAACAACAACATTCACATCCAGAATAAGAATAACCTATCAGCCAAAGGAGAGAGAGCATTATTGGAGATAAAGAACTTTCTACCTTTTGACTGAGGTATGAAGATATTGGCACTTGTTTAATGCATATGTTTAAATTTCTGGAGAAACTACTCAAAAAAAAAAAAAAAGAGAGAGAGAGATAAAATACATTCATTTAAACCAGGAATGTATAGAAAAAAGAAAGAAACTGACAATTCAAATGAAGGTAAAAATGAAGAGAGAAAAAGACGAGATGAAATATAACCAGTGGAGCAAATATAAAACACAAAATAAAGTAGCTAAAATAAATCCATATACATTGATAATCCAATTAACTATATGTAGATTGATCTTGTTAATTAAAAGACAAATATTGACAGAGTAGACAAAAAGCAAAGTTCACCTTGAAGCTATTTTCAAAGCTAATTTACAGTGCAAAGACAGCAGAGAGATTAAAAATATATAAAAAAGGGGTAAGATATATTTCTCAAATACTAATCAAAAGAAAGCTGGTATAGCTGTATTAGCATTAAGCAAAACAAACAAAGGCAAAACAACATTAATACAGTTAAAAAGATAACATAGAATGATAAAACATTATATTAAAATACAATCTCAAAATATATGCACTTAACATAGCTTCAAAATATAGAAGGCAATAATTTTCAGAACAAGGAAATACTTTCAATCAACCATCAGAGTTGGAAAATTAAACATAACTCTTTTGATGGCATCAGGGATACCACTCCTCTCCCTCACACCCCAAAGAAGAATACAGTAAGAAGACAGATTTGAAAAACGTAGTTAACAAGGTTGTATTGATATACCTTGATTAGAGAATATATGTTCCTGTCAAGTACATGAGGCATACTATATCCAGTTATAAAGTAAATCTAGCAAATTTGAAGTATTGGTATCAAGCAGATACATGATTCTATAGCATAATAAAATTAAATGAATATCAGTAAATAAGAGATAAGAAACATATAATGGAAAGGAACTCAAGAAATATGAGTTTAGGAGAAAAATGGCAAAACATTAATACTATGTACAGTGTACAGGTCTTGACATTCATACAGAGCACTTGAATAGTGAACTGTCTGGAGAAATTTTTGCTACCTTTCTATGTGTACTTATGACAGAATAATTGATTGCAGTTGTGTTTTTCCCCCTCCTCCCAGTATCTGGTATGTTGTTTTTTTTTAGCAATATTATGAAGCCTCTGGCTTCCCCTTAGCTGGTGTGGTGAATATTCATAATGAAGTCAAGCAGCACAGAGTGCACCTTTACACTCCAGTTAGAGCCTCCTATAGTCAGCCCCAAGCAAGACTAAAAAGTCAGCTGAGTTTGTCTTTTGAGCTTGATATGTCTTATTTTTCAGTTTTCTGGCTTCCCACTTCTATTTTCAGCACTTTCTTTTCCCTAAGTACTCTTGGATCTTCTGTTAGAGAGGAAAATAATAATATAGTCACTCATGACATTGTATTAAAAATTTAAATACTTCCCTCTCTTCTGTGGCCACTTAAAAATGTAGATTTTTTTAAGGGCTAGTATACAAATACACAAATTATGGTATATTGAAATGTAGGAAAAGAGTGGGAAAGGTCTGTGGTGGTTAAAAAAGGAAAGTGGCTGTTGAGTACCTCCAGAAAGAAGTACAAGGTACTCCAGGAGGAGCCACAGTTACCTCTTCAGTAAGCTCAGATGTGACCGGGCGAGTTCTTCATTTTCCGATGAATTTTAGAAATTTTCTCAAAGTTTGAAAGAAATGTGTACCTATTACAGAAATAGAAGAGAGAGAGGAAGGGAGAGATGCAGGAGGGAGTGATATGTAACCTCTTTTATGCATTGCGAGTATTCAACTGCAAGGAGTTCAGTAAAACTCTGAAAGACCACCTTTTCCAGAGTCTTTTCATTCAACTTCTCAAATGTCTTGAGACATAAATGTTATATGAAATGGTAGGTCTAAAGGTATAATGGATCTTACGACAAGAGTGAGTTAATGAATCTAAAAGATCATATGGGTTGTTAGTGTTCACTGGGTCATGAAGTGCTTTCATATAAAACTAAGATGCTTTAATTGTAGAAACATCACTTTCTCTTTCCAAAAACCCTTAGTCGGGAAGTTTGAGGGTAGGTCATAGATCACAAGGAACTTGAAATTTTGAACATCACTAAAACTCATCCAATAGTCCAATGGAACACATTTGCATGCATATGTCCACACACACACACACACACACACACACACACACACACACACATACATTTTCCTGACTTCAATTTCACTGAAATTTGTCCTGCCTTTTTAAAGGAATATTTGAATTATCTAAACAATTTTCTTCTTTGTTTCTTTACAGGCTATGGCTTGTAGCTTGCATATTCCTAGACAAACGAAGACCTCAACTTAAGTCTGTTTTTTTTTCTTTTTTCTTTTTTTTTTGTCTTTTTGTGGCACGAAGAATGAAACACTTTGTGCCATGTCATAGTTTCTTTTGTGGCTTTGAGGCTCTTTAAAATATACTCATATTATTCAGTTTCTAGGTGAGTAAAGCTGGTATTGCATTGCTATTCAAATCTTCCCATTAAATAAGGAAGCACATTTTCTGTTCCACATAAGGAAGAAAAATAACATCCATTCAGTGATTAGTTTAATAGTTAAAATTTATGTCTAGCATTCTCCTTCCAGTTGATACATAACAGTTTATGTAACTTTTGATTTTCTCACATTCTTTTAAATTTTCCGAATACTTAAAATAGGGAAAATATAATATTTTCTCATAAGTGGTAACAATTAAGTAATTGATTTAAACATTTGTATTAATTATATACCCTTAATCACAAAATTTATGATTTTTTTTTTAGACCTCATGATTTTTGATTATTTCTTCATTTTCTGATTTAGTCAGGTCACCCCTATCTAACTCCTGGCCTCTAAGTTTTAGCACCAAATACTTTCAGTCCTAGACAAACCAGGACAGTTGGTCTTCCTAGACCCAGTCCACCCTCTAGCTACTGTATAATTTCTCTTTTTTCCTTCATACCAAAATTTCTCCACTGAGTGCTCTACATTCTCTTTCTTCACATCTTGACCTCTTCTTGACCCCTTAGTTAACTCCTGAACTCACTGCAAATGGGCTTTGGTCTCTATCATTCCACTCACATAGATTACGCAAGAGTCCCCTGTGATCTTTGTCTTTTCCCAAAGGAGACTCTCCAGTCCTTACCCCAGTGGACTCTGCTGTTGGGTTTTATACTGCTGATCACACTCCTTCTGAAGCTATAGTATCTCAGCTTCCTAGTCTCCGACTGTTCTTTTAAACTCTTATTCAAGCGATATTTCCCTCTACTTGTTTTCTAAAAGATGATTTTCCTCAATATTCTACATTTGATCATCTTCTCTCATCACTCTATAAATTATTTCTCTGGCTGATCTCACACACCTTCATGCGGTGAATGATTCCCTATAGGATGATGAATTTGAAGTCTATATGTCCTACCCAGACATTTTCTGTAAAGTAACTACCTGTGAAATGCCTCTGCATCCCACATGCACTTTAATAAAACTGAAAATTTTAATATGACCTTTAATGATCTTTGCTATGATCCTGTTACTTACTGTTGTTGACATCATCAACAATTATCCACCTATGCTGAAATCCTAATGTCATCCTTATATTCTCTTTCATGACGAATTCTAATGTCTAATGTCATGATTATATTCTCTTTCATCTCCATTTAGCCAGTTACTAAGTTGTTCAATTTTACTTCCTAAATAGATCTTATTGGTCCTTCCTTCTCCATTCTTACTCCAATTTCCTGGTTTCAAGAAATTGCTATCTTTGTCTGAATTACTACTACAGCTTTCCAAATCATCACATCTATCTAGTCTTACCTTCGAACTTCGTCCTACATTCTTAATACTTACAGGTACACAGCACACACTGTAGTGTTTCCCACAACATAATTTATATAAAATTGTGTAGATATGTTTGTTATTGTGCTTACCATGTTGCAAGCTATTTACCTATTTACCACCCCCACGAGACACTTTATCTTTGTATCCCTAAAGCCTGCCTCTGTGCCTGGAATGGGATATAGCCATATTAAATATTGAACAGATAGATGCTCAGCACAATGAGCTTTCTTATGACTCTACTCTTCCCTGCCCCTCTTCTAAAGGAATGGACTACAGTTCAAGATTTTATCTGTAAGTTCCAAAAAGTGCTTCACATGTAGTGCACACTTAATAACTAGTTTCAGAATGAATACATGAATGACTGTTTTTACTCTCAGGGCAACTGACTGCAATAAATTAGTGTTTTGAGACACAATCACAGATGCAATTTAGAAGTAATTAAAAAACCGAGATTATTCAAAACATATTTTTTTAAAAAGCCTTAGGTAGTTTAGAAAATATATTTCTATCTAAATATGAGCAGTTCATAAAGTACACATGCCAAATTTTTCTTTAATGTGTTCAATAAGCCTCTAATTTTTCATACCCCTGAAAACTGGCTTAACTTCTGGAGCACAAAGACATTTTGTATTTTGTATAATATTAGGGGAAATGGGGGGCTACATAAAAAACTCAGGGATTTATTTACCACATTTTAAGTTTCCGTAATAATATATTTGACAGTTTCAAACAATTTCACATCAGAAATATATTCATATTGAAAACATTTCTCACCAAAATAATTTGAAATGGAAAAAAAATGGAAGAATTATGTATTGTTTGTAATCTTCAAACATGTAATAAATGCTTAAACTACCAGCTTGGTTTAAATTTAGCTATATTTTCAAAAGTAAATACAAAGACTTAATGGAAACTTAAATACAGCTTCTTTATTAATTAATTTCCATTTAGCTAAAAGGAAGAGACTAAAATAATGCCAAGAATATGGAAGTGTTTTTTTCTTTTCGGCTTCACACTCTCTTACAGTAACATTTAATGGTCCTTCTGGTATTCTTAGCTCACTTAACCAGTGTGAGGAACATTACTATTATTTGCCAGATGCTTAGTGACTAGAGAAAAGAACAAAGTTTTCAAGATGTATTTTTTGCTATCTGATTTGGTTCTAGATATTCTACCAAAAGGTCAAAGCTGTAGAATAAAAGCTATGTATCAAAAGTCTCACTTTTATGAGAAATCAATATGTAGTATAGCAGAGATAGAATCCTATGATATTTCGAATGGGAAACTAAGATAAATGTAGGTAACTTTAATTTTTAAAATGTTTTAATAGTGAACAGTCAGCTGTTTATGTAAGACAATCAACTTATAATAATGACAAACTATTTCAAATAATTGTTTTCTGTTTAAGGGCAGCAGTTTTACACAAGAAGAAATGTAATACAATTTAAATGCAGCATGATTGGCTTCATATATGTGTCAGAAGTGTTCACTGAAATCGAGTTAAATCCTCATGTGTATATGTGAATAAATATGCTTGTACAGTCATTGATCTTCATATTTAGTAGTACTGATTTTCAGTTTCAGAAAAATATAAGAGAAAATGCATTGCATATTTGACTTCCAAAAGTATCTGAACTTGCTACTATGAGATCTGTAATTCTTGAAATTTGTGGAAATATTTATTATCATTAAGACAAATTCACATTTAAATGAGCTAAGTCTGAGATTAGTAATAGTTTTTTTGAGGTAGATAGTTTCTGGATGGTAATTAAACAAAATGATTTCTACTCTAGTTGTAAATACATGTAGAAAACCATTTCAGGGTCCTACCACACTCAAACTTTTAGTAAAATCTTTATTTTTCTTGATTTAGATAGAAGTATATAATCTTATTAGTTGATTTAGGGTGGGTGATAATCCTAGATTGCCCAGACTTTCCCAATAAATCCCATGTCCTGGGTAACCCAGTTGTAGTACAAACTGGGATAGTTGTATCCCTGCTGTGAGATGAACTGAACTTTGAAACTTGAGAAAATATAGAGCCTTACCTTTACATCATTGGTGTTCATTCTTGTTCCCTCTTTTCCCACAAATATATCATCAATATCCACAAGAATGTACCTGTCCAAGGACAATGTCAGTCTCTTCCCTGATAAGAAGGAGATGGCATCTATGAAGATGAGCTTATGCAGCCAAAAGTTCAAGTTGTTGCCAAAAAGAACCCTTTGAATTCCATCGTGAAGCCCCAGGTCATGTATGATAGTGGCATAAAAAGCACCTTTAGAGATGGAAGGAGAAAGGTTTTCTGGGGTCTTTACTTTGGCAAATATTACCGGTTGGTAGGCTGAATGATTGATCTGAAAAACTGTCCAGTCAGTTCCAGGTAAAGAACCTTTATCAAGCTTGGAAGATTTGGTCACACGAAGCAATGGAGAATGAGGATTAATACAACAATCTTTTACTGCAAGATTTCCATATATGGAAAAAGGGAAACCTTTTAACTGAAAGCTCTGTACACTCTTCTCACTAGTTTTGTGGAATCCAATGACACCCACACCGTATTCTACACAGTATTTATCTAGAAGGCTTCGATTCCAGGCATCCATATTTATATACTTTAAAATATTCTCATAAATAATGAGAATGTATTTGCCTTTCATTTTGTCTATAAGCGCTGGGAGATCTCCCTTTCCAGGGGCAATTTCAATGTGATACTGGAATCTACTTGATTCTAGAATCATAATGATGTCTTGACCAAGAGATGAGTACTGGCTCTCTACAAATACTAGGACTGTGGGATCTGTCCTTGAGGCATCAAAAAGCTTCATTGCTTTCACTTCCATGAGCCGATATGGTAGGTGCTGGAGGTCGCCACAGTCAACTTCTGAAGCCGTCTCAGAGAGTTCATTTTCCTGTTTGTAGCCACTGTACAGATAGTAAGCAGAAATGATAATGCTCACCATACAAAAAGTGGCAAGCAGAATGACTGTTCTTTGAAAGTGCCTGTGAAGCTTCATGATAAAACTCATGTTGTAGGTACTTTCCCCAACTATGCCAATAGAAGCACCATAAAAAGTTAAAAGAAAAGATGGTGTTCCAGCTACTTTCCCAATCTCAGTCAAGAGTTTATGTCACCATTGCAGCTCATTTGTGTCACTTGATCAGGACTCACAGAAAATACAGCCTGAAAAATAGAAAAGAATATAAAACAGTCAGTTTGCAGCATTAAAATAGGCAAGTTTTTATCTTGTTGACTAGCATAAGTGGCAGAGTATTTGGCAGATGAACTGGTGTATAGCAAATTCGAAGTCCTCCCTTTTCTTCTCCCAGATCTGCGTGAGGACATGGGGCTGATAGAAAGAGGAAAAGGGGTACATTGAGCCCTCTATCCCTAGTACAAAAAAGACTTTGGGCTAACAGGAAATTTCATGATATTCACTGTGCTTTGCATCAAACTCTATAGATAGTATAGAACAAAGACCACAGAGCGGTCACCTAAGCCATACACTGCCATTTCTTGCCATCTGGCTATACATTATGTAATACACACTCAAGCTGTTTGTTTTTAATTACAGGTACTGAATGTTTATGCCACAATTAAAACATGTTTTCTCCTTTCGCCATTGGCACAATTTTATCATTGTATACACATTTTACATTCATTAGAGAAACAAACTTACGATAATTGCTCTCATTAGAATAGCCCTTTCAAAATGCATATATGGTCTCACAATGCAATTGATTATTTTAGAACTGCATATTTTCATAGTTGCATTTTCCAAAAATCAAAACTGTCATGTGGTAAGATAAATATTAGGAATAAAATACTTCTCAGGGTTTCTGCAAATCTGGTGTGAGACCATTGGGAATCATATACTCTTGGAGAAGAGCATATTTACCTATTGATTCACTTTCTATACCATTCTATTTCCACTTTTTGAGAAGGAGTTTTGTAATTATGTGAAAAACTACTCCAGAAATGTTTTAAAAAATGTAATGAAAACAACTGAGACTTCATGAAATACTTTGTTATGCAATAATTTGAAATCCCTTTCAAGTCTTAGTAACCTTTGAAAGTTTAGTAACTTTGAAAAATAATACGAAAGAAACATGGGCGCTTCTTTTTCTATTTGGGTGTTCTACATTTATTAGGATTACACTTCCTCTGGTATCACAGCACACTGATACAGATTTACTGCTAAGAGTATTTTGAGTGCATGAAGCTTAAGCAAACTGTGTATATATCTCTGTCAACTGAACAATATTTTTTCTCAGGTAGTTGAACTAATGGGAAACAAACACATATTTCCTGGCTAGTCAAATCCAAAATAATGTACAGCCATGCTTGGATTTACCTGGGCACCTGAGGAATTCCTTTCCTTTTAAAAAATTTCAACCATTATTTTAGAGGGTACACATGCAGGTTTACTACCTGGGGATACTGCGGGATGCTGACATTTAGGGTATGGATCTTGTCACCCAGGCAGTAAGCACAGTACCCAATAGGTAGTTTTTCCACCATGTATGTCCTCCTTCCTTCTTCCTCCCTCTAATAGTCCACAGTGTCTGTTGTGTATATGTCCATGTGTGCTCAGTGTTTAGCTGCCACTTATAAGTGAGAACATATGGTATTTAGTTGTCTGTTCCTGTGTTAATTTGTTTAGGATTATGTCCTCCAGTTGTATCCATGTTACTACAAAAGACATGACTTCATTTTTTTATGGCCACATAGTATTCTATAGTATATTTGTACCACATTTTCTTTATCAAATTCACTCTTGATTGGCATCGAGTTTGATTCTTTATCTTATTCACTTATTCACTATTGTGAATAGTGCTGTGATGAACCTACAAGTGTATGCATCTTTTTAGTAGAATGATATATTTTCCTTTGGGCATATACCCAGTAACGGAATCCATGGTCAAGTGATAGCTCTGTTTTAAGTTCTTTCAGAAATCTCCAAACTTCTTTCCATAGTGACTGAATTTGTTTACATTCCCACCAACAGTGTATAAGCATTCCCTTTTCTATGCAGCCTCACCAGCATCTGTTATCTTTTAACTTCTTACTAACTGCCATTCTGACTGCTATAGATGATATCTCACTGTGGTGTTGATTTGCATTTCTCTGATGATTAGTGACGAGCATTTTTTCATGTTTGTTGGCGACTTGTATGTCTTCTTTTAATAAATAGACTATTTTGGCAGGATATTTAGCATTTTCTAGGTATAGAATCATATCATCAGTGAAGAGAGATAATTTGACTTCTTTTTCTATTTAGATGCCTTACTTCTTTCTCTTGCTTGATTGCTTCTTTGAAGAAACATCTGCTCATGTCCTTTGCCTGTTTTTAAAGGGGTTGTTTGTTTCTTTCTTATTGATCTGTTTAAGTTTCTTGTAGACTCTGGATATTACACCTTTGTTGGATGCATACTTTGTGAATATTTTCTCCCATTCTGTAGGTTGTCTGTTTACTCTGCTGATAGTTTCTTCTGCTGTTCAGAAGCTCTTTAGTTTAATTAGGTCCCACTAGTCAACTTTTGTTTTCCTTGCAATTGCTTTTGGGGACTTAGCCAAAACTTCTTTGCAAAGGCTGATATAATGAACAGTATTTCTTAGATTTACTTCTAAAATTTTTATAGTTTGACGTCCTGCATTTGAATTAATTTGCTTACTTAATTTGCTTAGGATTACAGACTAGGCAAATTACCTTGAGTTAATTTTTGTATATGGTACGAGGTAAGGATCCAGTTTCATTCTTCTGCATGTGGCTAGTCATTTATCCCAGCACCATTTACTGAATAGGGAGTGCTTTACCTATTGCTTGCTTTTGTTGGCCTTGCCAAAGATCAGATGATTGTAGGTATGTGGCTTTATTTCTGAGTTTTCTATTGTGTTCCATTGGTCTATGTGTCTGCTTTTGTACCAGTACCACGCTGTTTGGGTTACTGTAGCTTTGTAGTATAGTTTGAAGTCAGGTAGTGTGATGCTTCTGGCTTTGTTCTTTTTGCTTAGAATTGCTTTGACTGTTTGGGCTCTGTTTTGGTTCCATGTGAATTTTAGAACAGTTTTTTTTCCTATTTATTTAAAAATAACATTTGTAATATGATAGGAGTAGTGTTGAATCTGTAAATTGCTTTAAGAAGCATGGCCATATTAATGACACTGATTCTTCTAATCCATGAGCATGAAAAGTATTTTTATTAATTTGTATTGTCTTTGATTTATTTAATCAGTATTTTTTAGTTCTCCTTGCAGAGATCTTTTACCTCCTTGACTAGATGTATTGTTAGGTATTTCTTTTTCTCTGTTGTTATTGTACATGGGATTGTATTCTTCACTGGACTCTCAGCTTTGATATTATTGATGTATGTATAGGGACACTACTGATTTTTGTATATTGGTTTTGTATCCTGAAACTTTTCTGAAGTCATTAATCAGTTCTAGGGACCTTTTGGCAGAATCTTTAGCATTTTCTAGGTATAAAATCATATAATCAGCAAAGAGAGATAGTTTGACTTCTTTTTCTATTTGGATGCTTTATTTCTTTCTCTTGTCTGATTGCTCTGGCTAGGACTTTCAGTTCTATAGGAGTGGTGAGGGTGGGCATCCTTATCTCATTCCAGTTCTCAAGAGTAGTGGTTCCAACTTTGCCTGTTCAGTATGACATTGACTGTGAGTTTGTTATAGATGTCTCTTATTATTTTGAGATATGTTCTTTTAATGCCTAGACTGTTAAGGCTTTTTGTCATGAAGGTATGTTGGATTTTATTGAAAGCTTTTCTGCATCTCTTGAGATTATCATATGGTTTTGCTTTTAATTCTGTTTATGTGGTAAATGACATTTATTGATTTGCATATGTTGAAACAGCCTTGCATCCTAGAAATAAAGCTGACCTGATTGTGGCATTAAATTTTTGATGTGCTGCTGGATTTGGTTTGCTAGTATTCTGTTGAGAATTTCTGAATCTATGTTCATCAGAGTTATTGGCCTGAGTTTTTTCCTTCATTGTGTCTCTGCCAGCTTTTGGTATCAGGCTGATGCTTGCTTCACAGATGAGTGAGGAAGAAGCCCCTTCTCCTCAATTTTTTGGTAATAATTTCAGTAGGATTTGTACCAGTTCATTTTAGTATGTCTGGTACAATTCGGCTGTGAATCCGTCTGGTCCAGTGCTTTTTTTGGTGGGTACTTTTTTTTTTTTTTTTTGTTTGTTTGTTTGTTTGTTTTTTACTGATTGAATTTCAGAGCTTGGTATTGGTCTTTTCAGAGTTTCAATCTCTTCATGATTCAGTTTTGGGAGATTGTGTTTCCAGGAATTTATCCATCTCCTGTAGATTTTCTAATTCATGTGAGTAGAGATATTCATAGTATCTTTAAGGATGTTTCAATTTCTGTGGGATTAGTTGTAACGTTATCTTTGTCATTTTCGATTGTTCTTTTTTGGATATTCTCTTTGGTTTTCTTTGTTATTCTAGCTGATGGACTATCAGTCTTGTTTATTTTTTTCTAAGAACCAACTCTTGGTTTCATTGGTCTTTTATATGGATTTTGGCATCTCAGTTTCATTTAATTCTTCTTTAATGCTATTTATTTTTTTCTGCCAGCTGTGGGGGTATGTTTGTTCCTTTATTTTAGTTCCTTTAGGTACAAAGGTAGATTGTTAATTTGAGATCTTTCTAACTTCTTGATGAAGGCATTTAATGCTATAATCTTTCTTCTTCACACTAACTTAGCTGCATCCCAGAGATATTGGTAAGTTGTGTCCCTAGCTTCATTAATTTCAAAGAATTTTTTGATTTTGGCCTTAATTTTGATGTTCACCAAGGAGTTATTCAGGAGCAAGTTGTTTAATTTCCATATAATTGTGTAGTTTTGAGAGATCTTCTTGATATTGATTTTTTTAATTGCACTGAGGTTGGTGAATGTTCTTGGTATGATTCCAGTTTTTTAAAATTTATTGAGACTTGCTTCATGAACAAACATGTGGTCAATCTTAGAATATGTTTTATGTGCAGATGAAAAAGATGTATATTTTGTGGTTGTTGGGTGGAGTTCTGTAGATATCTATTAGATCTAGTTGGTCAGGTGACAAGTTTAAGTCCAGAGTTTATTAGTTTTCTGCCTTGAATATCTGTCTGACATTGTGAGTGTGGTGTTGATGTCTCTCATTATTATTGTGTAGTTGTCTTAAGTTTTGCTGTGAGTGAAGAACTCATTTTATGAATCTAGGAGCTCCAATGTTTGGTGTATATATATTTGGATAGTTAAGTCTTGTTGGATTATACTCTTTATCGTTATGCATTGCCCTTCTTTGTCTTTTTAAATTGTTGCTGGTTTGAAGTTTGTTTTATCTAATATAAGAATAGCCACTCCTGATCTTTGTGTATTTTCCATTTGTATGGTATATCTTTCTCCATCCTTTTACTTTGCAGCTGTGGGTACCATTACATGTGAAATTAGTCTCATGAAGACAGCAGATGGTTGGGTCTTGTCCTTTTATCTACCTTGCCACTCTGTGTCTTTTAAGTGCGGCATTTAGCTCATTTACATTCAGGATTAGTATTGATCTGTGAGATTTTGGTCCTGTCATCATGTTGTTAGCTGGTTGTTATGAAGACTTGATTGTCTAGGTGGATT
>NC_045436.1:97809823-97945072 GCF_002776525.5 Piliocolobus tephrosceles | reverse complement strand
GAGAAGGATTTTCTATCTCTTTCTCCTAAGAAGCTTAGTTTGGTGCCATATGAAGTTCTTGGTTGGAATTTTTGTTTTTTAAAATGCTAAAAATAGGCTCCCAATCTCATCTGGCTGTAATGTTTCTGCTGAAAGGTCTGCTGCTAGCTTAATGGGGTTCCCTCTGTACATGACTTGACCATTCTTCTCTCTAGCTGCCTTTAAGATTTTTTCTTTTGCATTGACCTTGGTGAATCTGATGACTGTATGCCTTAAGGATAGTCATCTCACGTAGTACGCAGCCTAGGTTCTCTGTATTTCTTGAATTTGCAACTCAACCTCTCTAGTATGATTAGGGAAATATATTCACGGACTATATACTCAAATATATTTTCCCACTTGCGTATTCTGTCTCCTTCTCTCTCAAGGATGCCAATGAATCATAAATTTGGTGTCTTTACATAACCCATATTTCTCAGAGGTTTTGTTCATTTTTAACAACTATTTTTCTTTAGTTTTGTCTGACTGAGTTGGCCCAAAGATCCAGTCTTCAAGTTCTGAAGTTCTTTTCTCAGTTTGGTCTAATCTGCTGTTAATACTTCTAATTGTATTATGAAATTCTTATACTGAATTTTTCAGGTCTACTAGTTCAGTTTAATTCTTTCTTAACATGGATATTTACTATTTCATCTCTTGGATAGTATAAATAAATTCCTTGAATTGCGTTTCAGTTTTCTTCTGAATCTCAACCTTTGTTGCTATCCAGATTCTAAATTCTATGTCTGTCATTTCAGTCATTTCAGACTGGTTGAGAACCACTGCTGGAGAGCTAGTGGATTCATTTGGAGATAAGGAGACACTCTGACTTTTCAAATTGCCAGAGTTCTTACCATGATTCTTTCGCATCTAAGAAGTCCAGTGTTTCTTTAACAATGATGTAATTTGAGTACTTCAGTTGGATTTGTTTCTGGATGTTTTCACATGCCCAAGCCTCTCTATAGGGCCTTTATTTGTGGCTAAATTCTTGCTCTTGGTTTCACAGGAGTGTACAGTAGCAAAATATTTTTGGCATTGTAGTTTGGGCTGGGATCCAGTAGAAGATGCTGAAGAGTAATAGGCAGTAGATAGCCTCTTGTCTAGCTGCGTGGCTCCTCTGTATTTCTCACATTTGTAGCCATGCTCTGCAGTGGGTAGGGAGAGAGGTGACCTCCTCACCATGTCCACTCTTGGAACTTGGGGGAGCCCCTCTGATCACTGACATTGTGTCTGCATTTCTTTTGTTAGGTAGTCTGGGCTGCAGGACTCCCTGGCCAGAAGTTGCAGCAGGTAGATGGGAGACAACCTTTCCTGGCCAGTCCTGGGGAGGGAGGCATGGCCCCTCCCACTCCAGCCCATGAATGGGCGTCTCACCCATCTCAGTGCTTTGAGAGTGTGAGCTCCTCTCCCACTTGAGTGCCAGCCACAGAACTTGGCTTGGCATTACTGAGCTGGCTGCTGCAGCCCTCGGGCACTTTAATTGGCTTGGGGCTCCATCCTTCAGGCACTTGGAATTGGATTCTGGGTGCTCTGAGGAATCCAAAGTGCTCCTAAGCCACCAGGAACACATAATTGGGTGGAGCAAGGCACCCGGGCCGGGCAACAGAGGCTGCACTGTGCATATGTTCCTGTAGGGTTGCTAGGGTGTGGCCCTGAGAGGGGCCGGCAGGCTGGAAGGCCTGCAGAACAAACGTGACCCAGTTCCACAGGGAAGTCAGCTCTACTTTCTTCTGGCCCAGTGGTCAGCTGCGGCTAGAGGTTTCTGGAGGGAGATGGGGAGACCTGGGTTATGGACGCCTATTACCATGTTCTGCCAGAGCTGCACCATGTACAAAGGCCCCTGTTCCATGCTGGTTGAAGCTCTGTCTTTCTCTACTCTGCAATCAGATCCCTTGTCAGATCAAATGTCCATGGGGTTGCGAGGCCCTCTAAGCCAGGATCCCATAGGCCCATGGTGAAGGTGGGCAGTCCCTCAGTCCCATCATGAACCTATTCCCCAGGGGTTGTTCAGGGCCAGGGACTAGCCCCCGCATTCCAGCACCGTGTGCCTGCCTTCTCCCTTCTCAGCCTCAGCATCTATATTACATCTCCATCTAAGCATTTTCTCTCTTGAGATCTGTCCAAATTATGTTGATTTACTCAAACCCTTGGTTTTTCTCTGTGGGAGTAGCACTTCTTTGCTGCATCTAGTTGGCCATCTTGCCTTCCCCCTGTGGAATTCCTGGGTGCTTCTTAGAGCAAAAGCTTATTAGGGTTTTATGGTCCTGGAACTTTACAAGAAATTATAATGGAATATAAAAAAAATTAAGATAGGCCTTGTGACTGTATAAAAGGCAGGCTAAAAGCCAGCTGGTACAACAATAAGCACAGGTGAAAAATACTGTATTTAGTGTTTGTCATAAGATTAGAGTCTACTGCACATCTGCTTCTTATTCATTGTGTCATTTGGGCCCCTGTACCAAGGATGAAGTTAGAATAAATGATCACCAATAACATTCTAGTTCCAAAATTCTATGACATAAACAATGAACAATATTTTGAACAATATGTTTATCTTTATGAATAACATAATATTCTAGAATAGAATTGTAGGATATTTATAGGATATTATATTTACAAGATAAATGTGTTATTTATCTTTTACATCATATATTGTACATCATTCCTTAAAATATTTAGGGTATATATGTCATGCATTCAAATATTTATGGGGTAGCTGTCCTACTATTTAAAATATAAATGTTCAGCAGACTGAATTTATTTAAAACGTTCTCAATTATAAAGCAGAGATGGTGACAAGAATGATAATAATGTGAGGGTTGTGGATTACAGACAATGACTATAACAGGATGAGAGAAGAAAGAGACCCTGGCAAGTGGGGGAGTCTGTGGAATGCTCCAGGGGGTAGGGAGGCTGTACTGTGGAGTAGGATTTGGGTAGAGCCTTGAAGGATGGGAGTAATTTGAACAGACATTTGAGACAGAGGGAATGTTACAGAGGCAGGAATGAGCACAAAATTGGGTCAGGATCATGAATAACGAGTGGGAGGAAAGAGTGAGAAATACTTAAAAAATAAATTTGACTCTGTATGGGTAATCCAGATTATGATAAGACTTGAGAGTATAGAGGTTGTGAAAGTCTGTAGGGAGGTCTTATGGTTTGTATGTGTCCCCCAAAGTTTGTGTGCTGGAAATTTAATTCCCAATGCAACAGTGTTGGGAGGTGAGACCTCAGAAGAGGTGAGTAGGTCATGAGGGGTCCTCCCTAATGAATAGATAAATGTCGTTATCTTGGGAGTGGGTTACTTATCTCAAGAGTGTCATAAAAGCAAGTTTGGCTGGCTCTTGCTCTCTTGCCCATTTGTGCATGCTGTCTGCCCTTCAACCTTCTACCATGAGATGACACAATAAGAAGGCCCTCACCAGATGCCAGCACCATGCTCTCAGACTTCCAAATCTCCAGAACTGTGAGCCATATAAATTGTTAATATTTATAAATTACCCAGTCTGTGGTATTCTGTTAGAGACACACAACTTTTCTTGATTAGGGGGATAACATAACAGATTTTTCTGGGACAAGAATTAATAACATGGAGAATATCATAGAGCAATCTTAGAGAGTTGATCTGGCAGGCCAGTGCAGTCTCATTTCTCACAATGTAGTCGTAAACTGTTAATCATCATAGGTGAGGGAGAATTGTAGGGAAGGGACAAATCTTACAAACACTGCAAAGAAAGGGGGATGGGAACTTGGCATGCCATGTGAGGTCTCTTTTAAATGTTCTGGTGTAGGTACAGATGATATTTAAGCAAATAAAAATTTACCTGGACAACAGAGTTTTCATTGTAATTATAGTTATTTCATTTTGATAAGTAATTGCACTTTTAAAGTTATGTACATACTTATGACTATAATATTCTGGAGCATAACAACAGAATACAAAATCTCATATCTTCCCATTTCTGTGTTTCAATTTTACCTGTGAATTGTTTTTGACTAGATATAAAATGTATTGCTACATTTTCCATTTTAGATAGCAGCGTTTTATAATTTGCTCCCTTTGTCAAAAGTGAAAGGCATGTAACTTATGCAATTCTTATCTGTGATGAGGCAGAGTGGTGAGGAGTGTATGCTCTCACTCTTTAGGACAGATATTAGGAATCTATCAAAGTTACCTTGTCTGTTAGCCATTATAAAATGCTGAAGGACAGTTCTTTTCCATTATACTCTTCAAGTTTCCTTCTGAAGCTAAAGAAAATTCCAGTGCATGTCCCTGAGGAATTGGTCTAACATATTTAAATGCATATATTAAAATTCTCCTGTTTTCTGCAAACCTTTTTCAATTGCACATCTCACTTTGCCATGCCAACTTCAGTCTCTGGTGCAGATTCTTAGAGCTTTCTATTCATACTACAAACTCATCCAAGGACAGCTACTTCCCATTCTCTTCCATGTTTCTGCTAGCTCTGAAAACTTCAGGATGGACTGAACCTTTGCTGTCACTCCTCCTGTGGAAGGTGGCACCATAGCAGTAGGCAGCGGCAAAGGTACAGACTTCACCTGAGCCCTTCACTTTTGAGGCATCATGCAGATGGGTGAATATGGAAAATTAAGCTCCTTGCCACAATTGCCCTGTGGTGCCTTCTCTGACTTTCCAAACTTGATAAGACCAGTGGGTATACATAGTCTTTGTGAAAAGAACATCTCCTTTGTACTTATTGCCATAATTAAAATTTTGTTTAGAGTCAGCCTCTCTGTATGCCTGGAAGCTCCAAGAGGGTTGAGATAATACCTTTCTTTTGTCTATCATTGCACCACTTGTGCCAGGAGCAATGACTTTTTGTGGAATTAATGGAATACAATGGCATCTTACTCCTGTAGGTTAATTTGACACTTTTACTTTATTCTAATGCTTTAACTTATCTTTTGAAGTTACAAATAACTATCACATTCAATGTTAAGTTAATATAATTATAGCATCCCAACATGGGATAAATTTAATAGCATAATATCTATGGTATATAAAACCTTCAACCACCAAAAATAATTATCATTATACAATTGGTGATCACCTACTTTGGAATTAGTGCTGTAGTAAGTACTGTGGACACCACAGAAGTATATTAGGATATTAGGAATAATTCTTTCCCCTAGAGAACGGACTCTATTAAGGGAAATGAGGCTTGTGAAACAGCAGCCAACAGTATGTTGTACATAATAAATAGTGATTTATGCAGTATAGACTATCTATTACAGGTTTCAGAAGAGAGAGAGAGAGACAGACACACACACAGAGAGAGATTAGTGAAGCTTAGTAAAGTCAGTGGCAGTTTCTAAGAGACATGGTGCTTGAAAGTGACAAGTCATGATGCACTGGGTTTGGATATGAGGATGGGGACAACATGCCAGGCAAAACTCCCTGGCAAGGTTGAAGAAAAGAAATGGTTACAATGTGCTTAGCTCAGAGTGAAATTAACTAAAATATAGGATACTATGTTTTGGGTTGAAAATGGAAATAATATTTGATTAAAAGAGTGCTGCAGATTAATGAAAGTCCTTGGAAGTGATTGTGAAGTACAAGGGTATGAACTTGAAAATAAAGAGCACTGGGTGCATTTGAACAGAGGGATTTGATAAAGATAGTGTTTACAGATGATTACTGTAGTAGTGACACCCAGAATGATGAACAGCAGTAATATGAACAGAGAGAGCACATGCCACACTGTGCAGAGTGAAGAAGTAGGCAGAGTCAAGACAGTCTCAGCTAAGAGGCTGCTGCTGTAATCCATGTGTGAGGTAGTATAGGTCCAGACTAAGGTGGTTTTGAGAGAGAATGGAAATGAGAGATGTTTGGGAAGAAAGAAGAAAATTAAATTATGGTTGGGGGAGGTAGCAGGCTTGGGGACTAGAAGATAAAGATGCCAGTATAATAGAAACATAAAACTAAGAGGGGAAATTGGCTTGACTCAGTGATGAACACTTCAGATTCACATAGATAGATGGACTAAGTTACACATGATTAGATAACAAAATCACAATGTTATATAAAATAGTTGGATGTAGACAAATAAAAAAAGTCAAGAAAATCTTTGGAATTGACAGGTTACAGGCACATCTGAATGTGCTACAAAAACCCAATTCCTCAGGAAAGCCTTTACTGACCAACTCTATTCGTCCCCTTTAGACCAGGCTCCCTTTGGAGACTTTATCATAACTCTTATGAAATATTAACAATATTATTTGTCTAATGTCTATCTTCCTTGTTAGACTGAAATTTCCAAGGGCATAGGGCTCATATTTTTTTCCCAGTAACTTTTCCAATTTTTTAAAAAGAAATGAGATAAAAATACTTTTAAAAGCCAACAAGATCAACATGTAAACATTTCAGTATAGTGATGAACATGTTCTTGAAATCCTTTCAAAAAATACATAGAAAATTGAAGACTTCTGCATAGTCAGTAGGGTACTCTGAATAAGTACAGAACAAGCATACTAGCCTGCATGTGAGAGAGTTCCCATGGACACAATTGTCTTGATCAGCCGTACAGAACTGACAGTTGTAATTGAATTCTGCTCCATATTCAACCTATAATGAGGACTATGCTGAGTGATCAAGAAACTATTCTAAATTTTGAAAATCAACAAATCACTTAGGCATTCTGAAATAGTTAGGTTCAAGAAAGTTACAAGGTTGGATAAGTTATAAATGTCACTACATCATCAAGATTTCCTATAAAGCACCCTGAAGGAAATAATATGAGATGGGAAGATACAGAATAACAATAGTAATGCAGCTAATATTAATAAACACTTACATAGGTACTGAAATTGTGTTGGACCCTTTAGAGGCGAAGTAACCTGCCCATGATGTCACAGCTAGTAGAGGTAGAACTGAAATATGAACTCCAACAGCCTGCATCAAAGATGCCATACGCCTGGGAAGATAACTGCAATGCAATCCTTCCATGCTAGGAACAAGTAAGAAATGCATATTGGGCAGCTATTATCTTTAGATGCTGCAGTTTCCTTCTAAGAAAATGGGCTACTGTGATATCTCCTAAGGGGATTTTAATGAGGGTTAAAGCTTTTAGAGGCTGGGTGCAGTGGCTCACCCCTATAATCCCAGCACAAGGGGAGGCTGAGGTGGGCAGGTCACTTGAGCTCAGGGGTGGAGACCAGCCTGGGCAACACAGCGAAACCTCATCTCTACAAAAAATACAATATTATATATAAATACATATATATATATATGTATAGTCAGACATATATATGTCAGATATGGTGGCAGGTGGTCCCAGCTACTTGGGAGGCTGAAGTGGTTGGATTGCTTGAGCTTGGGAGGTGGAGGCTACAGTGAGCCATTATCATACCACTGCACTTCAGCCTGGGCAACAGAGTAAAATCCTGTCTCAAAAACAGCAACAACAAAAATCAAACTCTTATAATAGTGTTTGGCACATACAGTGAACAAACAAAATTTATCTGCTATGATGATGATAGTAGAAATATCACAGGAAATGAGGGAAATATCCTGAAGATGACCAATGACATTTCATACCCTAAGCGTTCATAAAGGGACAGCTATGAGCATTTTAGCTTAAGTAGAGTTGTGGGAAGAATATAAGCCCACCCTTAGTGCAGAGATCTAAAGTCAGATGGATCTTAGAACAAAGAAAGGCTCAATCAGAGGCATAACCAGCACCATGTCCTTGGGCTTCTTTTCACCCCTCCCCCTTCCCTTAGATGAGCTCATATACTTCTTGGTTTTCATTACCAACTACACTCTAGTAAATTCCGAATGTTCATTCGTAACTCAGACCTCCTTCCTCTAAGCTCTAGGATTTTATATTGAACTATCAACTTGATATAATAACAACAACAACTCACATCGACTGTGCCCTTTCTTATTATATTCCAGCCACTATTTGGCTCCACTAGAATCATGTCACAAGCAAACTTCACCTATCTAAAACTGAATGTATGATCTTTCCGCTAAAACCATCCTCATGGTCCCACAATCACCTACGTGCATCCTTAACACCTTCTTTTACTTGAAGCAGCAACTAATCTCACCACAAATGTTCTTGGCTCCTTCTACCATGTTCTCAATGCAGCATCAAAGTGGATATCTGTTGCTTCTTTCCAGCTGAGATCCTGTCAATGACTGCTTATTGCACTTGCTGGTTAAAATTCATATTCTTGTACATGTCCCACAAGGCCTTGTGTGGGATGCTTCCTACTTTTATCTTTCAGGCCTAGTTACATGATGCTCTCCCTTCTAAGTTCCAGGCAAGTGGGTCCCCTTTCAGTTCCCAAAAGAGATAATCTCTTTTCTGTCTCAGGGTCTTTCTACATGCTGTTACCTTTGTCTGAAAGTTTTTTCTTCACTTCCCCATCTGGTTTCATCTTCCAAATGCTATGGTTCTAAGTATAAATATCCCTGCCTCACAAAAGTCTTCCCTGATCCCCCTGATCCGTCAGGCCTCCCTGGTACACATTCTCACATCACTCTCTACTTTACCTCTGTCATGTGTTCCAAAGTTAAAATTAGTTATGTGATTTTCTGTTATAATTAGTTATGCAATTTTTCTCCATAGCTTGGAAGCATCTGTAAGTACTCGTCCTGTTCATTTCTGTATTTTTAATGTCTAATAGAGTACTTAGTGAGAACAGCCTATTGAATATTTGTTGAATGAGTGAAAAAGGCCTCTACTAAATTTTACAAACAGCAGCTGGCACTCACAAACTAGGGCAATATTTAAGTCAAACCATCTTGCATGAACGGCTACCTTCATCAGTCACACTGGCCTCAAACAGTCAAGGCGATAATATAAACATTGCGAATAGCAGTGACCACCTTGATCAGAGCCATAATCAGGCATATCCAGGATGTGCTTTTCACCAAAATTTACTCAACTACTTATTTTTTCCATTCTGAGATTTTTCAGAATTCAGCGTGAATACAGTTGCTGTGCAATGCATCTGTTTTTAAAAAGACTCCACCAAGCAAATATTAGCCATTAATTATTTACCATTAACAAAAGGCAGAGGAAGCAATTAGTTTTTGGAATCACAGACAATTCCATAACATAGTGAAAGAACTCAATATATACAAACATATATTTTGCAAAGTATTGCAATATCTGCAAGGGGAAGTGCCTGCTTGTCAATGTAACCTATCTTTTCTCTTCCACTAACACCCACCATCATCCCAAAGTAAAAATCAATTTCTAAATGAAATAGAATCATGTTAAAGTTGGCAGTACAAGAAAAGTGAAAAAAGATTACCATCTGGAAAATGAGTATTAATAACTAAAGAGCTTCAGGTTCTAACATAAATGAAAGATATTTAAAAGATCTTGAACAATATTCCTTTTTCTGAAAAAGGAATGAATTATAAAACTATATTTTATAATGTCGAAAAATGCAGTGGGAGGCCTCAAATACATGGATTTGCTAAAAGTAATTTAGTAATAATATTAAAAATTGACAAGAACAAGCTTTTCTTCGGGAAAGAATGTGTGAAATTGTGTCATGTTAATTAAACCCTGCTGTGGTAGGCAAGTAAGAAGCTGATTTACATGGAGTATGACCAAGAATACACTCTGTCTCTAGTACTGTAATTTTTAAAAGATGGATGGGAGAAAAGCTGCACTTGAGGGCATTAGCTTTGTTTGGTACATTAAATGGAAAATGACTTCCTATTGTTATTCTCCCTCCGTCTTTGTATTAGAAATTATGAAGGGAAGAATATATTTTATTCACCTCCCTCAGTGTTGTGCCATCCAGTGATGCAAGAGAAGAAAATCACCCCACTGCTGTTTGCTGTTGATTCTGCCCTATATGACTGAAGGGGGAAAATGTCTGCCTTTATCTTCTAAGATTGGACCAGAATGCATGCATCAAAACATGCTGACATATTCTGTCACACATGCCCACATATGACATATATGAGTGCTGACAATGCAGCTTTTAGGGTCTAATCCAAACCTTTTCTTTGTCCTTCATTAGACTCATGGGAACAAGAGAGTGTTAACCTGGCCTCTCACTGGTTGCCTGGATCATAAGATGTAAAGTTACAGATCAGTGTTGGCTATGTTTTAGGGCAGGTTACATGAACCAGAGAAGGAAATACAGCCAATCTGCAGAGAGAAGATGATGCAAACAGAGTAGAGACAAATATGATACAGGGAGTCTTGAGGAGGTTGAAGTTTCTATTACTTTCTATTCTATGGACACATCAATAAAGGAGTCAGGTAAATTATTCCTCTGTTACCTTGGGCACCTTTTGGAACAAGTGAGACTCAACCTAACGGGTAGCAAAAGAGGACAAAGAAATCACCTGAACTAGACCATATATACTTAACTAGGGAAGGCACCACGTTTAATTGTCCTGTGGACGGCACAGAAGTAGATGCTTCGTAAATACCTTCTGGGTGAATGAATGAGCATTTCATATGTAAGGGAAGTGGTAGAAATTGTTGGAGTGGTATATGGATTGCCTCTGTTACATCAAGAGGCATATCAAGAACAAATATTTGAAGCCTATAGAGAGACAATGTAGTATAATGGTTAAAGGAATGTGTGCTGGAACCAGACTCAAACTCAATACCAGCTTCACCACTTTCCAGGGATGTGATCTTAGGCAGGTAGGTAACCTCTCAGTGCCTCAATTTCCTCATTTGTGAAGTAGGAATAATATTTACCTTAAATAATCTTTGTGAAGGTTATATGAGCTAAAAATTAATATGTAAAGTAGAACAGGGCCTGGTACAAGGTAATCATTCTACGAGTATAAACTGTAACATCCCTATTACCAAAAATCTAGGCAGTAGTACTTATCATCAAGTTAAACTTTGTATTATTCACTGATGTTTTCTCATCTGTCTTCGTTCTGTCCTCCAGAGCAATTTCTAAAATGTTGAACAAATAGGATAAAAAAGGGTCTCTGGAATCCTCGTTTTTCAGGTGAAGAAATCAAGCCGCAGAGCCAGCAAGGGAGCTGTTCAAGGCCACTCCTCTCTTGGCAGAGCCAGGCCTAGAATTTAGGTCTACTTTCGTGTTATTTTCAAATACTTTAATGAAACAAAAACATTCAGCAATGAAATGTATGCAAAATGGGTACTCACCATTGAGATGCTTAAAAGTTTTAGGATAGGACTGCAATAATTTATTTTTAAGCTCTTATTTGGCAACAGATAATCAAGAATTATAGCCCTCAGTAATTTGTAGAAGATTTTGGGAAATAATTTATTACCGACATTAATTAATTGTAGTAGGTCCTGACTACTTTTTTTCTTGTCCGATAACTTACATGAAATCAATGAAAATGTTTAGAGTAACGTGAAAGAATAAGTCACTCATTGTGATATCCAGGTATCTAAGAGCATAGTTTTTTACTATAAACAAACAGACAAACAAAGAAATATTAAAATCACCCTTTACTATTCTAAGAGAAACTTCAGTCATAAGATAGTTCTGAGCATTGTTCAGACTAATTATCTTTATAATGTAGGTCGTTACTTTTGTGGCCTGGCAGTATTCCCTAATCTGGACAGGTGTTCAGAGTTCATGCATTTCAGTATGAATGCTCATTTATAATAGACATAGCACAGGGAAAGTAAACTTCCACTGTTTTCCCTTACTGTCTGAACTGTGAAGCAATTAGAAATTCAAGGCATTCATTTAGTTGAAAATAGTGTTTTTATCCTTAATTTAATTTCCCTGATTTTATAGTGTATATAAATTGCAAAGTATTTATATGTAGTTTTAAAAAATATATTTTGCATCTTAACAAATGCACATTTAATTTTAAAAATTGACTCTAATCACCAAAAAGCAGCTGAAACTCAACCAGGTTTCAAGGAAGTCATATAATCAGAGTCCCAAGATGAAAAGAAAAAAATTGTAATTTCTTTACAGCTTTAAAATTTTGAAATGATGGGTAGACAATTAAATATTTACATTTTAGCTTATAATAACTTCTTTAGCAGAACATATGGCTTAGAAAAAGAACCTCCAATGCCTGCTTATCTCTTCTACTATATATTTTTTAACAAACTTTTCAGTTATACCAAAAATTAATATTTGCTGCAATGTTCAGAAATAATGCTTTTCTCAAGAAAATTAATTAAAAGAGAAGGCATATATAACTCCACCAAACTAAACTATAACAAATATCTCCAGAAAGAGATAAGTTTTATTTTATCTAAAATATTTTAGTAATGTAAGGATCCTTCATTTTAAAGACTATGAAGAAAATTCACTCATGTGACAAGCTTATAATTAACATTATTTACACAAAGAAACAAATCTTCTGTTTTACCATCAAGATGATAAAGAAAAAGGGTAACAAAATTAGAAATGGAAGATACTGTGTTAACCAGAAAAATTAAAAAAAAAAAGAGCTTATTTTAGGCAAGCCTCTTTTTATGTTCAGTACCATTTTAAAAAGGAGCCTCTTTCAAACTTATATTTGAAATCTCCATCTCAAATATAATATTGATAGGAGGCTATGGATGAAGAAAAAGGAAAAAAAAAAAAATCCCTTCAGCTGAATATCGGATATTGTAGAGTTTCTCTGCCATATCATTCTGCTCTCTGGTGGTGAACAGCATTGCACAGTAGTTGATAACATTATATTTTCTAAGGTCAAAAAAAAAAAAAAAAAAAAAAAAAAAAAAGAGTGTGTCCCAGATCAGTTGCACCCATCTCAATATTTGATTTCTATTTTAACTTAATACAAATGTATTAAGAATGTAGCTGTTTGCATTGTCTAGAAGTGTTTTTTCTAAACTCTTCCAGATTACACATGTTGCTATATTTAAATACATTTATAAAGAATATAGATAGTAATACATTTTCAACATTAAATAACTCTGATGTTTAAACAGCATCCAGCTATTAGAAAAACTATTTGAAAAAGGATCTGAGTAAACCCTTTAAAGATGTCACTCTGCTTTTACTTGCCTCCACAAAATGGATATATTAAATAGAAGATATATCTATTTTCTTTATATTTAAAATTTCTGTATATTTGATACCTAGAGTGATTCTTTCCATTTTCAATTATTTTATTAATTGTATAGTTTTAAATAATATCTATAAACTGCATCAAATAGAAAGCCTTTTGAGGATCATTACTGTATAGATAGGCAGGTAGCTTAGTTTTAAGTCTCTGATGTTCCTTACAAAATTCTGTCAAAGCAACAGACATGTGATCTGTTCAACAAATCTACTTCAGAATCATTATAAGCTGGTGAATATCTTAAACACTTACAAGAGGTCATTTCTTTAGTACTGTAATCTTACGAAAGGGAAGCTTTACAATCATCCCTGAATGAGATGGTCCTTTGTTTCACTTAATCAAAATGCTCTATATTTCTTCTTCAAGAATAAAATGAGGCACTTGTTCAATCTTGAAATTTTTAGATTATTTGAAAACAAAGTTGTTATCTCTTAAAAGCCCCTACATTTATGAGTGAGACATTAATGCACAGTATAAATAAATAAATACACTTACCTGGAATTAAAGTTCAGAGCTGAAAATGCTTGAGAAAGTTGCAATAGATGGAAAAGAAACGGAAACAGTACCACTCGCTACCATCGGCTCAGGCTTTTTGACTTTACAAGTGGCAGCAACACCAGTCCTGGCCCAGTACTCTCATGTTATGTAACATCTTATTAATATTAGCCATCAAACTGCTACCAAGCTGGTGAGGCACTAGAGGGCAAGAGTGTCACATGCAAGATCCGTCGCCAAGGGACCGGCTTTGGTACCACTTCGGGGGAAGACAGATGCTAACTAAGCTGATAAATAACAGGATGCCCGAATACAACAGCAAACTTGAAACGTTCCTCAAAGAATATTTTACATGTCAATTTTCTGACTAGGGGAAGAGTTAACAGGTTAATAAATATGCGCAAGCAAATAACCACACCATGAAAAACTTTGAGGATTGTATTTACTAACCCACAGTCACTCAAGAGGATGTTTGTTTTTTTCTTTCCATTGTCTAAATAAACTTATTTAAAACAGGAGAAAAAAAAACTGGTTAAATAAAACGAGGGTCGGTTTCACGACTCCCTCATTCCAAGCCGCGAGAAACTTGTCCGGTCGAGGTGCCGCCTCTGGAGTCCGCATTCCAAGGCGCCCGGCTCGGGTTTCTGGGCGAGGAGAAGACCGGCCCCGTCCTCCATGGAGATTACCTGGGGCTGCAGCCGTCCGCGGGCTCCTCCTTCCCTCAGGTCTTCGACCTCAGCCGCTCCCCAGGGCCCCGCGTCCGGGTGGCTCTCAGGTGCTACGCGGTGCCCGGGGTACGGCGGGGACGACGAGCGGGCGACCCCTCCCCTCTGCGACCGGGATCTCCGCGGACACAGCTGGTGGCTACTCCGGCTGCTCGGGCAGCGGCTGCGGGGCGAGAGCAGTCGGCGCGCCGGTGACTCCTGCGCTGGAGAACCGCGGTCCCGGGACCCGCCCGGCCGCGCAGCCGCCGCCCTCGCCACCGCCTCCCGGGGCGGGAGCCGCCGCCTCCCAGCTCCCGGCCCGCGCGCGCCCACCCCGGGGAAGGGGAGGGAGCGGGAGCTGAGGACGCGAGCCGCCTCCATCGGCCGGGCTCCCGCCCGGACCGGCCCTGCGGAAATAGCTGCCTGGGCCTGGACAAGGAGACCCCGGGGGTTCCGCCCCTGCCTGCCAGTTCCGACCGCCCCTCCCGGCGAGTTCCGACCGCCCCTCCCGGCGAGTTGGCGGCGGCCGCCAAGGATGAAACGTCTTGTGCGGCCAGGGAAAGGGGTGCGAGTGCCCGAGGCGACGCTGGAAGGGTGGGGCGCACCCGCGCGGTCCCCTCCTGTCGCGCTCCTGCGGTTGGCACTGGACACAGGGCGGCTGTGAGGCTGCAAGAGTTTCCTCTGTTCTCCAGTTTTTTTCAAAGGCCATGTGTTCCAGCTACTGAAGACAAGTGGAAGGCCAGCAACTGAAGAGATATTTTGGATTCAAGGTGTGAGGTTACCCTCTCCAGAACTATAGTCTGAGTAGAAGTCTGAATCGAATGATATATATTTTTAAAATTTTCATTTGGTTCCACTAACATGTGAATTTTATTAAGTGGGTCCACTAATGATACTTTGTATTGGCCATTTGTGGTTTTGCTTCCCAACAGTCACTCTTGTTGAAACAGTACCCCAGTTTATTTTGTAAGATCCAACCACTTGATCCCACCCCGCAGCCCAATTGCTTTAGGTGATGTCAGCGGCTGCTCTGACTCGCAGGTAGATCCACAGCTCAGATCTGGCCAGTGGTAGCTTTATGTCCTGGTAGCATGAGTGGATATGTAACCCAAGTCTGGCCAATCAGAGACAAAACCACCATTCTGGGACTTTTTTTTTTTTTTTTTTTTTTTCTTTCCTTCCCTTGAGGAAGTGGACTCTCTTCTACTGGATTTTGCAAAATGAAGATGTGAGCTTAGAGCTTCTCGTGTTTCCATGAGAAGTCTGAAAATAAAGCTGATTCTCAGGAAGGCAGACCTGGGAGTGGGAGAAAAATGAAACCCAGATGGAGATTTTCGAGCTTGGAATTGAGCTATGGCTGTAATAAGTTCTATCTCTGGATATTTTCATTCATAAACAAATATATTAACTTTTTTTTTTTTTTTTTTTTTTTTGAGACAGAGTCTTGCTCTGTTGCCCAGGCTGGAGTGCAGTGGCATGATCTCAGCTCACTGCAAGCTCTGCCTCTCGGGTTCACACCATTCTCCTGCCTCAGCCTCCGGAGTAGCTGGGACTACAGGCACCGGCCACTATGCCTGGCTAATTTTTTGTATTTTTGGTAGAGGCAGGATTTCACCATGTTAGCCAGGATGGTCTCGGTCTCTTGACCTCGTGATCCCCCCGCCTCTGCCTCCCAAAGTGCTGGGATTACAGGCGTGAGCCACCACTCCTGGCCACATTCACTTTTGTCTTAAAGCAGCTTGGATTGCATTTTCTGTCCGTTGAAACTGAAAGAGACCCAAATGATGATACAGAAATTAAATATTCTGGTTGTTTATTAACTTTATCAGAGTATTTGGATTCGTAATGCAAGGCCTTCAATTAGAACCCAATGTCCTGAAAGGGTTAGTTGGAATTTCTTTTTTAAAGCCAGAGAGTTATGTATCATTTTTGTTATATGTGATAGAGGGGTTACAGAAGTGACTGAACCAATTGCTTCTCCTGGAAGCCCACAGAAATGTCAGGATGCTAGCATTTTTTGGCCAAGTAACATGTATTAGATTAGTTTTATTTATTTTATTTTTTAGTTGGAGGGTCCCCTGGAAGTCTTGTGCCTTTCAAGAATTTTAAGAACCTACATTTATTTTTCTATGTACTCCTTACCCAAGAGAGAGCCTGCCCTGTCTTTCGAGCAGCTGTGCATTCATCATTTTAGTAATCAAAACAATTATTGCACACCTACTAAATGGCTCTGGGAATACAATAATATTGAAAAAAGAAAAGCAGCGCCACTCTCTGTCCTTCAGTCCCTTATATTGATATAGCAGTAGGAGGTCAGGCTCTTCTACAAGATTTCAGAGAATAGACAAGATTCATGAATTCATAAATTCCTAAATGTTTCAGGGAATGTAGGCAGATTCAGAAATGGTATTCACTTTTTCTTTTCTTTTTCTACCTCCTCTGCACAAAAACAAAAAACCAGAAAAACTTCTTCTACAAAATAAGATATTTACTGTTCTTGTGACTGTATTTTGGGGTTTTCTTCAGCTAGGTTGGATAGGAGACATAATCAAATTTCTCATTGCTTTTGGGAGAGTTGCTACCTTCACCAGCTACTGCTCCTTCCAACCATGCATCTGGAATTACATCATGCTATCTTTTCCTATGAGATCCTCAAATCTTATAGCTCTGTTAGAGAAGTCCTCATCTGCACACATATGTCGTCTAAGCCAGTGTAGTGGAAGATTGATACGTTGCCTATGTTTCCTTTCACTCCTGGGCTGCGTGCCCAGCAGAGAGGTAAGAAGGGACAGACAGCAGGGCCGACTATTGCTCCCTGTAGTCCTCCCTTCCCATCTTCTGTTCCTAATCCAGGGACATTAAGACCAGCGAACAATTTTCCTCCAGAGAGATATTCCTATTTAGTCTAACACTGTGGCAGTGCCCAAGTAGAGGTGGAGAAGGCCATTTGGTTCAGGGCCAGACATTTGTGAAGCACTTCAAATAGAGTCAGCTCCACATGAACTTGTTCTATCTATCTATCTATCTATCTATCTATCTATCTATCTATCTATCTACCTACCTACCTACCTACCTACCTACCTACCTACCTACCTACCTATCTATTTTTTTTGAGATGGAGTCTCACTCTGTTGCCCAGGTTGGAGTGTAGTGGCAAGATCTCGGGTCACTGCAACTTCTGCCTCCCGGGTTCAAGCGATTCTCTTGTCTCAGCCTCCTGAGTAGCTGGGATTACAGGCACATGCCGCCATGTCCAGCTAATTTTTTGTATTTTAGTAGAGACGGAGTTTCACAGTGTCACCCAGGTTGGTCTTGAACTCCTGAACTCAGGCAATCCATCCATCTCGACCTCCCAAAGTGCTAGGATTACAGGCATGAGCCACGGTGCCCGGCCTGAACTTCTGCAATCTTTTTTAATAGGATAAATGGATTATGTTTAGCCTTTTGGGATATACTATAGTTTTTGTAACCACTCTTGGCATTTCTGTTATTACTATTTACATAAATACTGAGAATCTCAAAAAAATGGAAGAGGCTCAGACTTCTGCTAAACTCTGAGAAGCCTTGAGACAATATAAAATATTTTAATTAGAATCCCAGCTTCAGACACAAAAGGAAGCATCTGCTGGTCATTAATACCCTATAGAAATCATTAAAAAGGGCCAGGCCGGGTGGCTTGCGCCTGTAATCCTAGCATTTTGGGAGGCCGATGTGGGCGGATCACCTGAGGTCAGGAGTTCAAGATCAGTCTGGCCAACATAGTGAAACCCTGTCTCCAGTAAATACAAAAATTAGCCAGGCATGATGGCAGAGCCTCTAATCCCAGCTACTCAGGGGGCTGAGACGGAAGAATCGCTTGAAACCGGGATACAGTGGTTGCAGTAAGCCAAGATCGTACCACTGCACTCCAGCCTGGGCGGCTGAGCTAGACTCCATCTCAAAAAAAAAAAAAAAAAAAAAAATACAGAAATCATTAAAACGAAGAAAAAAAAGTAAAACTTGTACTTTTAATATTGAAATCATCCTTGTATTTAGTCACTGATGCCAAAGGCATAGAATAGCAACTTATGATAATATAGAAATTTAATAACTTATGCTGTATATAAGTTAAAAATTATTTATATGTTTTGATGGTTTTTTGTCCTTTATCTAAATGCTTCTGTGTGGAGGGTGCTGATTATAAAAGACTTTTGGGAAACTAATTTCAATTTCCAGAGTTCTCTGCTATTTTTCAATGTCTAGTCTAAAGCCATGTATTATTCTATTATGACAAATATTAAAAAGTACAGATATTTATATACGACATATTAGTATTTCTAACTTGAAACAGCTAATAAGCTATAAGATTACAATTTCTTTAAAAATCTGCAGCCTGGACTTTATAGTAATTAATGACACTGTTAAGCTGCTTAAAGGTAATAGGGTGAAGATTTAATAGAAATCGTATTCTAGCTAGGAACTGCTAACTCAGCCCAAGGAAATGTACTCCAACTTTGATTGTCTCAAGAGGTGTCAAAGCGAAAACACATCAAAACCAAAAATCTCAGCAAAATGGTTGGGAGGAAGGAGGAAGGAGATGGTATACCCCTTTCTGGCTGCCCTAAAGCCACAGAAAGATAAATTTTACCTGCTTCTAAGTGTCCTTGCAAACATTTCCTGTGAAAAGTAATGAAGGCTGAATTAGTAGTATTAAAGTCTCATCTTATTTTTATGAAACACCACTTTAAAGCTTAATAGGCTAGATTAGAGCAGTGATTCTCAAACTTTAGTGTGCCTTAATATCGCTAGAGGACTTACTAAATTGCTTGGCCTCACCCTCAGAGTTTCTGATTCAGTAGATCAGGAGGTAGGGCCTGAGAATGTACATTTTAGCAATTTCCTAGGTGATGTAAATGGGGCTTGTCTGAGGCCAGACTTCGAGAACCCCCGGACTAGAGCATTACTGAGAACCTGGTGTCTTTATGTGTGTCTGTAAAAATGAACGTGTGTTACTAAATAAGTTATTTGATTTTCAAAGCTAATTTTCTGCTTCTATGGTTATCATAGTAAATATACAGTAAATTGAGTATTCTGATTAGCTTTTCATATAATCAATTAGGCAAACTACCAAAGAAAATAAAATGATTTATTCAAAAATATACAGCCTTTGTCATGGTAAAAATAGCAAAATTTGGAAATGGGAGAATGAGTGCTGCACTCTTACCTCCTTGAGGGCTGCCTCCATTACCGATTCGTTTTGTGTGTCCCCCTGCTCCAGGTGCACTGCCTTGCACATCAGTGATCATTTAAAACACACTAAAGAAGAGAAAGAAATTATTTTCTTAGTAGAAGAGTTAGTGTTTTACACTGTCCCTGCTGAAGGAAAAACCTTATTTTATCCTGTCTTAATTTAAAAAAAAATTCTTAGCCAAAAATTACCTCTACACACTGTTTTCTGTTTAATTTCTGAATGCATTTTCCTCCAGAATAGCTTTTTTCCTTACATGAGACTGTTTTAAACTCTTATGTGTTGATCATAGGTATGTAGTTAATTACAAGCCTTGGGTGATGACTCTTTGGTAGTTAAAAACATATTCATATCTTTAGGTTTAGCATAAACTATTGAAATTATTGTCGTTTTGTTCCATCTTAATGGGGAAATATTAGCAATCAACAGATTGTAGAACGATTTGAGTCTTCAAAGCTAACTTGTAATATTCAGGCAGGACCAAATATCATTAAGGTGTTTCTTTGATCTAGCTTGCAACATTAAAACATCATTTTACAGCTTGGCCATATGCCATGTAGTACAAGAGAGATTCATTGTGAGAATAAAATGGATGATTTCTCTCTCATTTTATCTGAAAACAGGCTTCATAAACACTTCAGAATATTTTCTCTACCATATTACAGTGATGTATTTCCATTATATCCCATCCTTGGATTTCAGGAAGTTGAAGAAAATAAATATTCAAGAAGTAGGAGTTGTATGAATTAACTTAGTTTAGTTCCTTTGAAAGTATGTTTTTGAAAAAGTGATATGATAAGTTGTTAGAAAAAAGAGAAATAACAAAGAAAACTGAGACGCCCTGTCCATTATGAATTGATAAATCCAATGTTGTTAGGCTTGAGGCTTTTTGACTGAATTCTCCACCAAACATTTGAATTAGAATTAGAGTACTGTGAGTATATAAAATGAAAATTTAATTGGAAAATGGAACTATCTGTGCATATGTTTTTCTCCCTCAAACACACAAACAAATACCCTTAATAGTAACAGAAGAAATAGACACTGGAAATGCTGTTCACACAGTGCTAAATTGAAGTGTTGCACCACATCTTTTGCATTCTGGAAGATAAGAGAGTAGATGCCCTCATTTATTTTTCTTAAAACTCACACTTGAGCTCAAGCACTCAAACACCTAAATGAAATGAAATTACAAGAACTAATGGTCAAGCACAAAATAATTTTCTACAAAGTCTCATTTTAATTATTGGGAACCATAATCATTTAGTATTCCTTTCACAGGATACAGTTCAGCACTCTGGAAAAGGCAAAGGTAAATGATATTGATTGACCAAATGAATTTAATTCTTAAAATTTTATTTTCCTTAAGCCCTTTAGGTAAAGTATATTTAATAAATTAATCTTTGAAAGATCCTACTAGTAATTTGTGCCTATATATTATATATAAGTTACAAATTTAGACTTTATTATATATAAATGACGAATTTAGATTCTATTGTTGATCAGGGCAGGAGTATAAGGTTAGCAGAGACACTCTAGAGTTCTAAAACTTGTAATAGCTTTGTACTTAGAGCAGAAGAAGACAAATGTAAACTGGGTTAAAGGATTTGGGGTGGTAATAGAATTATTTTTTATTTATACCTATCTATCCTAGGGGGGCAACAGTTTTTTTTTTTTTTTTTTTGGTTGGGGCTACATTAAGCACAGCAAGCAGAGAGAGACCAAATGGAAAGTCATCAATTATCTGGATTTTGCCCCATTTCTGAAGTGTGACCAATCTCAAATATTTGTCCAAATACTTAATATATTCACATTTTTGTCCTTCAATGAAATAAATTTCTCGACAATATTGTTTAGTGGAATCTGTGTAGAGCTGCATGACCTGAGACTCAACTCTGTTTATGCCACTTGCCAGTTATTTAACTTTGGGCTGATTGCTTCACCTCACCTGGTAAATGAGAACAATGGACCCTTCAGAGGAATGAATTGAAAATAAAACGTGAGAAAATGCTATGAAATTTGCAGAGAGATATGTAGGTAAGTGATATTTTTTAAAATATGGGATTATCAGATTGGTCATGTTTATAAGAATAAACGTATTAACTATAAGATATAATTGAGTTACCTAAGACTTACATTTTAGTGTAAAAATGAAGTGAACATAATTTTCAATTCAAACCCTTCTTTTTTAAGGAAATTAAGTTTCTATTCTATTAATAATACTAAATGTAGTAATAAATTTAGTAGCTATAATCATAGGACGTCATTTGACCACCTCTGAGATTGCCAGGTGCTGTTGTGTTCATCTCACCTAATTGTTACAAAATTTCTGCTTGGAAGATTTCTGATTGGAAGGCAGTCTGCTAGTTGTCTTTCAATATTTAGTCTCCCCTTCCTCTACAATAAAAGCAACAGACACATAACCATGCAGAAAGAATGACTACATTTTCCAACAAGGTGTGGCTCAGCTCTAGCCAATGGGTTATGGAGGAAGTACTGTGCGATTGTTTCGGGGAACTGTCTTGTGACAGACAGACACTGGAGAAGCCCGCATGGTACCCACCCCTTGCTGTTCAGTCCTTGTAAAATACCCTCCCCTGGAGTGTGGACAGGACCTGTGAGTTATTTATAACTAATAGAATATGACAAATATGATGGGATTTCACTCGTTATGTTGTGTTATGTTATGTTATGTTATGTTACGTTACGTTACGTTACGTTACGTTACGTTATGTTATGTTATGTTATGTTATGTCACATAAGACTTCATCTTGCTACCAGACTAACTCTAGTGGCTCTCCTTTCTGGCTTAATGAAGCAAATGGTCACACTGGGAAAGCTCATGTGGCAAGAAACTGCAAGAGGCCTCAATAAATAATGGATTGCCTCTAGGAATTGTGAGCTCTGGGATATCAGGGAAGCCTCTAGCCAACAGCCAGCAAGAACCTGAAGCCCCTAGTACCACAGCCACAAAAATAAATTCTAACAGCAATTTGAGTCAGCTTGGAAATGGATTCCTCCTCAGTTGAAACCCCTGATGTAATGCAGACCAATCAACACCATGATAGCAACATCGTGAAACCCTAAGCATAGTAACTAGCTAAGCTGTTTTTGTACTCCTGATCTAGGGAAACTATGAGATAATAAATGTCTGTTGCCTAAGTTGCTCAGTTTGTGACAATTTGTTATGTGGCACTAATACAGTCCTTCAGAGGCAGCTGGCACATACTATTTGCCCTTTTTCTTTTTTCATGTCTTCTTTCATCTTGTTGCTTGGACTTCTGCTACAACCTTACTGAACCACAAAGTTGGAGTGTCATCTTCAAGATGATGAATCTTTGAGCTGAAAGAGATCCAGGTTCCTGAAGGGTATTCATGTGAACATGAGCATTTATCTTGTTTGAGCCATTGTTATTTTGCATTTTCTATCACTTGATGCTGAATTATTCCAAACAGTACAATAAGTATTGTTAACTAGTATTTGTTTTATTTTACTGTTTACTGTAATAAGAATTCATGTTTATTATAGGTGATTTGGAAAGTACAACATATACAGAAGAAGAAATATTACTCATTACTTTATACTCAAATACATCCACTATTCATATTTTGGTATACTTCTTTTTAGTATTCTGATCTAACATTTTGAAAATGAAGACCTCTACAGCAAATATTTGTGACACTTAAAGGTCATGGCTTCTAGGTTTATAAGATAAAGTTTTTGTCAAATTACTTTAAAACATCCGGTGGTGATATAAAAATCCAATCAAACCAGCATGTGGCATAAAAGAGGAAAAATATCCCATTTATTATTTTCATTAAATTTAAGTATATTTAAAAAGTCAATTTAGAACACATATTTATGTGTTCAGAAATTGACCTCAATAACTGAAAATCAAAGAAGTGATATTTCTAAGAATTGGCTATTAATATAGCTTATTTTAGGTACCCAAATTAGATTTTTTTTTGTATCTTCACTGATGCATCTCAGGTCATTACTTAACTTTTAAGTTTGTACATATATATGTTGTGATTTTGCTAATATTTTCAAATGCTAGTTGTATTAGCCCATTCTCACTCTGCTATGAAGAAATATCAGAGACTGGATAATTTATTAAGAAGAGAGGTTTAATTGACTCACAGTGGGGCTCAGGAGGCCTCAGGAAACTTACAATCATGGCAGAAGGCACATCTTCCCAGGGTGGCAGGAGAGAGAATGAATGCCAGCAGGGTAAATGCCAGACACTTACAAAATCAGATCTCATGAGAACTCATTCACTGTCGTGAGAACAGCATGGGGAAACTGCCCCAATCATTCAGTTACCTCCCACCAGGTCCCTCCCACAACACATGAGGATTATGGGATTACAATTCAAGGTGAGATTTGGGAGGGGCCACAAAGCCAAACTCTATTACTAGCTTAAAAGTTACGCAAACTTGAACTTACTATATTATTAATTGTAGCTTTTTAAAATTTGAAGATTGGCTAAATCTTAGTTTGAGAATTTTCTTTCAAAAATTCTCATCAAGTCCAAGGTTCTCAGTAGTTCTAATCCTCTACATAATAGTGCCAATCTATCTTTATAAACTTCTCCCTAAAACAAATCTTCATTCCTGGCAAATTAGTTTGCAAAATAGGACAGCTCCCTCTTCCACACCTTTTCTCAAATTTCCAGCTTACGATGCACTCTACCCTGCTCTGGACTTATCTAATTGGACTTTTCCTTTAAAGTTCAGTTAACTCTCAGCTTCTTCATGAAATCTCTCTTAGATTAACTCAGACTTCTGTGATTTCTCCATTTCCTAACCCAGATAATTTTCTGTCCATACCATTTAGATGACATGAAGTACCTGATACTTCTCCCTGATGGAAAGGACATTCTTGTCCCCACCTCTCTTCTGCTGCATTTTTCTAGGGTGGTTAATTGATAAATATAGACAAAAATTCTATGACTATATTTTGCACTTATTAAAAAAAGTAAGATTGTCTTCGGTGAAAAGTCTGTGAGCTTAATTCATGCATGGGGAAAGATTTAAGAAGAGTACATAAAATGAGGAACTATAAACTTGAATTCTGGAATTCTGTAGCAATGTCATCTTCTGAACTAAAGTCATATTAAGCAGGTATAGTTCTGGGGATTGCATTTCATGTATACTGTTCTTGATAGAAGCAATCCTGTCTGTGTAATCATACTCTATTTCCTTTGGAAGTAAGAAAAATTAAACAAAAAGTAAGGAGTAAAATATGACGTTTAAAAAATGTTGGTGATTTACAGAGACTCTCCAATTCAAAATGAAAGTGTCAATTAATACTCAGAGGCTTTCATGTTCAAGAGTACTTCACAGAGTATAGATAACTCTTGTGGTTTGAATGTGTCCCCCAAAGTTCATGTGTATTAAGGAAACTTAATCCTTAATACAACAGTGTTGAGAGGTGGGACCATTCAGAAGGTCATGAGGGTTCTGCTTTCGTGAATGCATTAATTAATTTCATTATCTCTGGAGTGGCTTCCTTATTGTGGGACTGGGTTTGTTATAAAAACAAGTTTGGCCCTCTCTTGCTCTTTCTCTCTTATCCTCTCACCTACTATCATGGAATGCCTCAGCAAGAAGACCCTCATCAGATCTGGCATCTTGATATCGGACTTCCCAGCCTCCAGAACTGTGAGAAGTAAATTTCTTTTCTGTATACATTACTCAGTGTTTGGTATTCTGTTATAGCAACACAAAATGGACTAAGACAATAACCGAATTGAAGTGGTCTTTTTCTAAAATGCTCCAGGGTGTTTCACTGTGACTTTGTACTGTAGGACAATGGGAGCACTGATGGCAGGGTCCCATCATGCACAGTTCAGTGTACTTAGTGGAGTATTTTGAACCTTTAAAAAATTTAATAATGCCTTATAATTATAGTAGAAACATTAAAAAACTGAAGTTGATTCGATAAGGAGAAAATTAAAATTAGATGGGATGTAAGAAGATGACTTTATGCTTTGCAAATGCTTTTATAATTTAATCTTATTGAACTCTTAGATGATTCCACATATTTGTATACAGGTGAAGCAACTGAGGCTCTTGGAGGTTCAAGTTAGTGGTAGAATGAAGGCTTCAATTCTGGCCCTTTAATTCCTTCGGACAAGCTACTCTCATTCTTGTGAAAAGAAATTTATTTTTGGAGGTGTGGTATTTTTAATACATAGCAGATAATTAAATAATTAAAAGCTCTGTGGTTAAATTTCAAAAAGTTGATAATTATCCCTTGCTAAATAACTCTGCTTCCTCTCTCATTCTGAAAATAAAAGAAACTTTCTACGTTTCCTACATTTCACACAGTTTCAGATTTGGTTGTTTTTCTAATCGATTAAGGTAGAACATGTAGGGACTCTGCCTCTAGGAGGTAAAGTAAGAACCTGGTTGAAGGTGGGGAGGTTTATATTTTCCTCTTCGTTAGCAAATTGTTTCATAATTTGATGTTTCACTCCAGATTCTATTTTGGTGTGGTTTTATTTTCTAAGTTTCTATAGAAGGTAAAGTATTTTAATAATTTTCCATTTAAAAAATAATTTCCAGTTTCAGTGAGGTACAGTATATTTTTTATTTTATTTTATTTTTTACCAGAGTACATTTAATGATGTTAAATAAAATGCTGCCAGTCTCTCATATGTTCTCAAGGCAGTTATTGTTCAAGGTAGTGTTATCCTTAGAAACTCACCACTAGTTAGAGGTTCTGTTCTAGCCCAAGTCATATTTGGAGTCTCCAGCTATATCTTTGATGAGTAACCACCAATCAGATCTTAGTCATTCCACTCTGTAGCCAGAACCACAATAATATGGAAATAGTCAAAGTGACAACTGTGTAACTAAATGGATGGAGCCAAGGCGGAAGAGAGAATGAAGTTTCTAGTTACTGATTTCTGTAAATGATGGTCAAAACTCAGTGGTCACTTTGGAATTTTAATGTGTTCAACTTAGGTTTCAGGTTTAATAGCACCTTGTTTAAAATTGAGTTTCAAAAATCCATAAAAGTCAGAAGTCTTGTAGTGTAATAGAAACGATATTGAACTTGGAGTCAAGGGCCCTGAGTTCTACCCATTCATTTAAGTGTTTCTCAAACAGAGTCTCTGAATCAGAATCATTGAGAACATGTGCTAAAAAGCAGATTCCCCCACATTATGCCTAGATGTATTAAATTAGAATCTTTGATGAGAGCACGAGGGAACTATAGTTTTACCTCTCACCTTAAGTGATTTCTATGCACTCTGAAGTTTAAATTCCTTTTTCTTCTTTTTAGATTTTCCTTATTTATGAGGCGAAGCCATAAAATATTTAGGAACTGTAAGTATCTTTTTATTCCCTGGCTCTAGTGATTCCATTAGTCCTTATGTGCCATATTTTTGGGTACAGTAGTTGGTTTGTTTAAATTACTATCATCTGTATAAATGAAAAATTATAATCTATAAACATAGTTAATGATTAACCTTTGTAGCCATCTTTTATTCATCTGTGCTATCTTTGATCTAAAATTTTCAGGATTTAGTGCTGTTCGATTTCTCTTGCTCCTGTTTTAGAACATACAGAAAAATATTTCTTCTAACAAAAGGCATAATATTAGTTTTATGTTATGCCCTTAAAAGAACGAAGATATAACAGAGATGAAGGAGATGCTCATACAATCTTAACAATCCCACTGTCAACAAATCCTACAATGATTCCACAGTCAGGTTTTATTTCAGTAAGATTTTGATGCTGAAGAAAAACACTGAAAATAAACCTGGAAAGATTGAAGAGCCTTGAAGAGGGATGAAGAGAATAATAAAGTGAAATTATCGAGTGGGGCACTAAAATCAGAGATGACGATGAATCTTCACCCCTGTAAGTGCCACAAGCTCCATAGGGCAGCAGAATCTTATATAATTCCTAGGTAGTATTTTAGCTTGATTTAAAAAATAATATATTACTACTTCTTATTAACATCTTTTTTTTTCTCTTCCCATAGTATCCTGACTAAATTGCAAGGGAAAACACATACTTCCTTTGAAACTATAAGGAAACTACAGTATGAAAGAATTTTTTTAAATGTGGAATAAGAAAGGAATGTGTAGATTTGCAATAAAGTATGCTTTACATGGTTCTCTGAGACAATATTTGAGGCCTGAGACCAATTACACTGTGAGTTATCCTGTTCTTATGCTCTAAATATCTTTATATCTCACATCCCCAAGTATTACAGTGGAGAGATCAGATGGAAATTTTTCATCAAACGTAATATTAATGGAAAAATACAAAAACAAGACATACAGCCTGAGGCCTATATGCATTAGTAAGAAGGAAAAATATAATTCATTTTGTCTTGGGAATAATGCTACATGTGTGGAACTGCCATTTGTAAAAAACTGGCTGAAAATTAATCCTTATTTTCCCACCACCAGTAGGGTACTCTCCCAACCTGGAATCTGGATAATAGGTTGAGATTTTAGCTTTAGTCATTGGCTTTTGATTCAAGAGAATAGGATTTTTCTCATCTCCTAAAATGCATAGATAAAATAATAAGGAACTTCAATCTGAATATTAAATATACCTAAGAACATTTCTAGATGTGTTTCTCACTGCTTTAGGATTGACTTACAGCAAACATTTTTTTAAAAAGCAAGTCACAACACTAGAGTTGTCACAGCATTAGATGTCATGAGTGTTCTTTTTCAAAAGTTGATAAAAAAAATAATTGCAACAGGCAGCGTTGCAAAAATCAGCAGATCTGTGGTCATTTCTGTAAGTGTCCTTTTTAAAGGGCTCATCAATCTATTTGACCTCTTTCTTAGACACATGATATTGTTCAACATGTGCCTTCTATAATGTATTTCCTTCTAATCTTTCTTATAATGGCTTTAAAACAGATCTCCAAGGAACGCCCTGACAAGAAGACAGAAGTATAGTAAAAGAACTAACAAAAGAACTTGGGGATAAATACTTAAGCTATAATATCAAATGAGTTATTAATTATTAGAAAGTAGTTAATGCATAATCTACTGATTGTGCATGTTATCTCTAAGAGGTGATTGTAAGACTTTCTCACATATGAAATGATTAATTGAATTTCTCTCTATTGTTATATTACCTAGTAAAAATATTCTAGAATATTTTATATCTATTTTATGTAAAATTAGAACAGCTAAAATTTGAATTTGTTTCGTAATTCTTACTAAGCCATATTGTTTGCTAGAATAAGGGTTTTTTTAGTATAAAATTTCTAGTTACTTCATCTCTAATTTATCTAATTCCAACTGCCGATTGGAACTTGTTCCTAATCATAGAGGTGAATCGTAGAGATGAATACTGTTCCTTTAGCAAAGGAATACAGTATAACTTTTCCTTGTCTAGCTGCAGTAATATTTCTTCTCTTTGACATCAGCCATATCCCAAGTACTCCTATAAGCTACATATGGTACAAATTGAACAAATATCAAATGATTTATGGACACCTGAGTATGCCATATACCTTATTAGATAAAGAATAATTGTTGTATGATGCAGGGACATAGTCTTCCCCTCTAAATTCATTATTTTTAGATTTATAGGGCTTGGTCTGAGGTCTACTAAAAATATGTTTTAACATATTACCTTTGTTTTTCCACTTTCTGATGTCTACTATATGATTGATCACTGCAGTATCTCTGCAGGAAATCTGAGTTGGATTCCACTTTGGACAGAACCCAGTGTCTACAAGCTTTAGGTTGCTCTTTATACTGCTTGTTCATGTGTTATTTCTATTGAAAGATTTCCAATGGTGTATACCATATTCATGTTTTTGCTCTATGTGACTTAACTCCTCTAATTATTTTTCTTTTGCTTGTGTGTGCCATTTTATGAGGTCACTAATGAACTTTCTATTAAGGCACTTTGACTAAAGCACTTTAGCACAAAGAATAGCTTTTAGGGATCAATAATTATAGTGAATTAAGTAATGCATTAATACAGTAAAAGATCATTTGTCATTAACTTCATAAATGCACACTATCTTGTGGTTTAATGGACAAGCTCACTCCAATTTATCACGCTATAGAGTATTATCATTTATAGTCTGAGTGCTATTTTATAAGAAAGTGCCAAGGCAAAGAATTAAGCTGCTAAGAAACCAAAGAAAGGCTATGTGATCTCATTCTTTAGCCTCAGGGAAATATTTTGCATAAAATCTGTTTCCTGATGCTTTTAAGTTTAGGGTTGTGAAGGTCCTTTGATTTTTCCTGTTTGATTCTGTTGATGTAATGAAAGGTCAAATGGGAAAGACAATTAAGTAATTTGGATGCTGAAAGTCTTATTTGCTCCAAAACTTAAGTAATATATATCTTACTGCTAGAAAAAGTATACAGTTATTCATATTTGTGAAAAATAAAAGCTTCAGATAAAATTGCTTTACAGATAAGAAACAATATAATGTCAATCTATCTGGGATGTAAAGGTTTAATTTTAAAGTACTAAAAAATCTTTAATTTGATTTCATAATTGAAAGTTTAAAGGTAAACAAGAGAAGACCTCTAAATTTTTTTGCCAATGAACTGCATTTTCTGCAACAGTTCTTGCCCCATGTCCAGCAGGAAAGAGATGATCTAATTGATTATAAGCTTGTTGTCAAATCCTGTCTGCTTTTAATGATGTAGACAACAAAGAGTGAAGAAATATAGACAAGTGATAGAACAATTCAAGTATTCTGATTTGGAAGGAAAATCCAAAGTGCACAAAAATAAGAGGAAATTACATATCAACTAATCCCCAAATTTAAAATAACAACATAGGCTTTACATTGAGGTGCTTAGAAAAATATCACTTTCATATATTCTAAGATACTATCAGTTCTTAACTGTTCAGAACAGGTAAGAGATTGCTTTCTTAATGTAATTATGTATGAGTATGTTCTAAAATGAATAAATAGCATCAAGTTAAAATTTTCTGTTTTAAATGTTTTTTGCTTTTTTGATTATTAAGACAATACATGTTAGAACTTTAAAAAGTCAACTTTTTAATACTTTCATTCAATAATTTTCTTTATATCTATGCATGTATATTATAGAAATTAGAAAAATGAATATACCTATTTATACATATATACATGTACACATATATGCATACAAATGACTTTTTATGTAAGTGGATTATCAGATTATTTCTGTATTGTTGAATTTTTTTATTTCCAATAGTTTGCCGTTGTAAATATTATAAAATACATGTGCAAAATGACATTTTAATATACACATACATCTTTGTACATATATGTGATTATTTCTTTGGCTAGATTTCCAGAGAATGAACTTCAAATAATATGAGTTTTTTTACAATGTTTGATGCATAGTTAGGATTTACTTTTCAGGTAGGTTGTGCCAACTGATATTCTTTATAGCAATGTGTGAGTTTTCTTCTTACATTTTACTTAACAGTTGACACATTTTTGGAAATTTGATGGGTAAAATATAAAATTTCACAGTTGTTTTAAGTTGCATTTGTTTAATTATTAATGAAGATAAACTTTAAAAATTTATTATTTATAATAATTTGTTTACTCTGACCTGTATGTACATTTATTCCTTTTTTTCCTCTTGGTATTTAGGGATTTTCTCAATAATTTTCAGGAGAATTTTATATATTATAGTTACCCGCTGTTATTCTGACATATTTGACTTTGTTTTCTCTTTCTTAGTTTTTCTTATGCTTTTTTGATCTACAGAAACTTTTAATATTTACATAGTTAAGTAAATATCTTTTTCCTTTCCTTTATGGGTTTTCCCGATTGATTTTATCCTTAGAATTTATTTCTCCAATCATAAATCAGAAAAATATTTATCTATATTTTCTAGAATATTATAATTTTTCATTTCATGTTTATATTTTTAATTCTTTGGAATTAATTTTGGTGGACGATGGCAAGTGAGTGATTCTTTTGTTTTTATTTTTCATCCAAAATAGCTAATTATTACAATATCATTTATTGAATAACCCACTCCTTTCCTACTAATTTGTGATAATCCTGTCATTGTTTGTTAAATACATCTTATATAAACTTTGTATTCCGTTTCAATGAAACATGTCTAGCCTTGAACCATAGCAAAGTTGTAATTGTGATTCTACAACACATTTGAATATTGAATAGAGTTATGGTCTCACATTTTTACAATTTTCTTTATCAAAAATTTTGTCTATTTATTCTTCCTTATGAATCACGGAATTATTTTTGCAGGCATGAAATATTTCATAATTTATTTTGATTATTAATGTTTACTAATAATTATTGATTATAGCATATTTAATCTGAATATTATTTGAGGATAATTAATACACCTAGACTGTTGGCTTTCACTCAGGAATATGTCTTCATTTATTTTTGTCTTTAAAAAATCTTTTATAGAAAGAGATTTAAAAATTTTCTGTATATGTACATCCTTCAGGTCAAGATTATGTTTTCATATTTCACAAATTTTGTTATTGTGAGAGAATGGAAGTCTTTTAAAACTCATTACTCTTCATTGTAATATGAATAGTAAAAGTATTGAAATCTCTGTATTTTTATCCAGCTGCTTTGTTGAATTTTTAAAATTAAATCTAAAAGTTTTATAGTTGGTTCTTTTAACTTTTCTAGGCAAACAAATAATAAAATTTTAATTTTGATCTTTATTTTCCAATTGAATACATATGTCTATATGTATTAGCTGTTTCTTTTGTTTATTTTTGGCAATAGAAAGAAATTTCAGGTCAATATTAGTTTTAGTTTGACAACAACCTTGACTTCTTTCCAGTGTAAATGGGAATATCCTTGGTATTTCGCATTGGGTAATTTTTTGTGATATGTTGTATTGATTACATTAAGGATAACTCATTTTATTCCAAAGTTAACTAATTTTCCTTTTTAATCAAAAGGCAAAACCTTTTCAGCCTCTCAGATAGTACTATATTTTAAAATTTGACCTATTAATTTAACCTAGCACATAAAAAGTTTTATTTATTAGAATATTCATCCTTCCTTTCCTACCTTCCTTCCTTCCTTCTTCAGTAAACATACATTATGTGTTGTCGTGGATTACTTCTTTAATATTTTTAGTTTTTAACTATAATGTTATTTGATGAAATGGATCCTGATTAGATTACATTTTTGGGGTAATATTCTTCAAAAGGAATGTAAAATACTTACTGGTTAACTTTTCTAGAAACGGTAATCTGTAGTACAAAATCATAGGAACTAGCTTTATTGTAACTGACAATTCTCCCAATATGCAGTTAAATTTTATTTGCCAAAATGTAAGTCTGGTCAAACAAAAATAAAAAACAATTTTTGCAAATTAACTATATACTTAGTGCAGAAAATTACCTCATTTTCAGCATTATGAAGAAATATTTATTATCAGGTCATTTTAAATCATGATTTTAAAGAAAAAGAATGGGGAATAAGTTTTAATAACTAATTAATATTAATAATTGACAAGTTTTAATAACTATTTTATAATAGTTATTAAAATATTTAAAATATAATTATTTTATTATAATAATTTTATACTGTATTTTTATTTGTTCATTATATTTATTATATAATGTTATATAATAAATATATGATTATATTTATTTAAATATTAATAAAAACTATATAAAAGTTAAGTAAATAAAAATATAATTTAAATATAAGATAAATATGAGTGTTATACTAATTTTATACTATATTTAATAGCTAATAAACATTTTACAGTAAAATATTTATCAATCTTTTAATAACTAATAAGTTTTAATAACTAATTAATATTAACAATTAATATTAATACTTGGATAGTTATTTCTTTTTGAGATGGAGTCTTGTTTTGTTGTCCAGGCTGGAGTGCAGTGGCCCAGGCTGGAGTGTGGGAGCAGAGTGATCTCGGCTCACTGCAACCTCCACCTCCTGGGTTCAAGTGATTCTCCTGCCTCAGCCTCCTGAGTAGCCAGGATTACAGGCACGTGTCACCATACCTGGTTAATTTTTGTAGTTTTAGTAGAGATGGGGTTTCACCATGTTGGGCAGACTGGTCTTGAACTCCTGACCTTGTGATCCGCCCAGCTTGGCCTCCCAAAGCCTTGGATAATACTTGGATAGTTATTTTATTCAACTCTGGAACTCAATTTCATAACATTTTTCTTAGGCATATTATATTTATTATTTTGGTTAAAGCAAATTGTACAGAATAGGGGCATCTACAAAGAGTCTTTAGTGTGACTAATCCATTTGGTGAGATAAACTCTTCTCATAAACTACTGATAGTTGAAATCAGGGGATGTTATACATAGCTGCAATTAACTGGATAAATAGATAAAGAGACATCTATCTGCAATAGCACATGGAGAAAAAAGCAGGAAGTGTGGACTTCGCTGGAGGCAGTTGAAAATATCTCATCTTTAGCAACCCTCACGGCCAAATAGTCTAGGTTTAGTTGCTATTCTAAACTTGAAGCTGCATTTGAATTTTCTGAAATGTTTCCTAGTTGTTGTGAACTCAACCAATTAAAAATACTGTTTTTTTATTCAAGGCAGTCATACAAAGAAACTTTAAATGCATCTAATTTTTCTGTAATTCAAGTATACAGTACTATTTCAGAGCTACATGAAAATGTAATGTAGCAAAAAGTTACTTAACCCTTGAGTATATTTGGAATATTAGAATGCCCCATTATGGGAGTTACCTCTAGAAAAATAATTCTATGTGGATAGATGATTTCATAACAAATGATTATGCTTATCTTAGTCCGTGTTGGAATAAACTGAGGAAATTCTTTCTCAATCTCTTTCTCTTTTTCCAGCATCCTCATGGTGTTAAGATTCATTATGAGGGCATTTCACTTCTCTCTATTTAGGAAAAGGAAAACTGATTATCTAATTGTTTGATCTAGTATATGAAATCCCATATTACAATTTTTGGCATTACTAATATTCAAAGGAATGCAAATTTAAACAATAATGGGACAATTTTAACAACTTTTAAATGAGCATAAACATTAAAAATGATAATAACTTGATGCTGGCAGGTTCCCAATAAAGCTAGTACATTAAATGTGGATTCTCATGCCTCTTGGAAAACACTTGGTACTATATATCATAATCCATAGAAAAGTTTATATTCATTGACTCTGTAATTCCACTCTTGGGAATAGACTCCAAGGAAATTCTTCAAAATAATTTAAAAAACTATGAATATAAAGAAGCTCATTACAGCAATGATTATAATGGAAAGTTTAGAATGAAATTAATACTATAAACATGAGAATAATTAAGTTACAGTATAGCCAGTTGATGTCATGTTATAGTGTCATTAAGTAAAAATTATGAAAATGGTTCAACATGGAAAAGTGTTTATGATGTCAGATTAAATGGCAAAAAGTGAAAAGCAAAATTTTGCATACAAGATTATCACAGTTATAAATCCAAGTCCGTATGGACATATCCTGGAAGAAAAGGTAAAAAGTAGAAATAACTAGTTTGAGACAAGTAGATTGAAGACTTTTTTCTTTGAAAATGTCTTCTAATGTTTTAATTGTATATACTGCATTTTAGTGGTTAGTTAGCTAGTGGTTGATTGATGATTTATTAAAATATTCATTAAAAATATTTTCTTCTTGTAGTTTATAGCTTAGGCACCATCCACCTCATATTTAACATTATGGATTCAGAGCACTATATGAAATATATATGGCATTGGATGGTTTCAGTGACTCTGCTGTGAAGAAACGTATAGTCCAGCAGCACATCACTTATGTTTCCTTATCTGATAAAATGTGTTCTGTATATTTCATCTGCTTATATACATATCATTCATCATATTTTCAAAACACGTGTTTGCTTACAGCAAAATCATATATGTAATCATAAAGATAATTATATTTTATAGTAAATAAATTGTAAAGCAATGATATACAATGAAAATAATAGAATAAATTACACATCTAATCGTATTCCATCCTTTACGGTGTATATTCAGAATATTCAGACATTTTGGGAGCTTAGGAATTTTCTTTCTTTTTTTTGAGATGGAGTCTCACTGTCTTGCTCAGGCTGGAGTGCAGTGGCACGATCTTGGTTCACTGCAATCTTTGCCTCCTGGGCTGAAGTGATCCTTCTACCACAGCCTCCGTAGTAGCTGGGACTACAGGCACACCACCATGTCCTGTTGATTGTTTGTATTTTTGGTAGAGGCAGGGTTTCACCGTGTTCCCTAGACTGGTCTTGAACTCCTGAGCTCAACAGACCTGCCCGCCATGGCCTCCCAAAGTACTGGGATTACAGGCATGAGCCACTGTGCCCGGCCAGCTTAGGAATTTTCTTCTTCCATTTTGTGATGCTGTAACAGAATACAACAGACTGGGTAATATATAATAAAAAGAAATTCATTTGTTATAATTCTAGTAGTTGAGAAGTCCATTGTCAAGGAGTCTGTATCTTGTGAGGGCCTTTTTGCTGTGTCATCCCCTAGTGGAAGGGCAATAGACTGCAAGAGAGCAAGAGAACAAGAGAAAGCCTAACTTTTACAAAAAGCCCACTCTGGAGATAACTAACCCACTCTTGAGATAATGACATCAATCCATTAATGAGGGTGCTACCTACGCTCATGACCTAATCACCTCTTATTAGGCCCTACCTCTCAACACTGTTGCACTGGGGCTTAAGTTTCCAACACGTGAACCTGGGGGTACATTCAAACCATAAAAATAATCGTGTAGAGGCTGGGTGCAGTGCCTCACGCCTGTAATCCCAGCACTTTGGGAGGCTGAGGCGGGTGGATCACTTGAGGCCAGGAGTTTGGGACCAGCCTGGCTAACATGGTGAAACCCCATCTCTACCAAAACTACAAAATTAGCCGGGCGTGGTGGCATGCACCCGTAGTCCCAGTTACTCAGGAGGCTAAGGCATGAGGATTGCTTGAACTCTGGAGGCAGAGGTTGCAATGAGTTGAGATCCACCACTTCACTCCAGCTTGGGTGATGGAGTGAGACTGTCTCAAAAACTAAATAAATAAATAAAAATAAAAAAGAATCCTGTAGATCAGGACTTAAAAACTCAAATAATAAATAAACAGAGCTGTTTAGGTTTCATTTATAGTGTATGACTCCACCAAACAGGGCAGTAGTGACCCAGGTCTTGCTGATTGCTGTGGGAAAATATAGGGTGATTGTTCAAAAGAAGCTAGACAGATAACTGGAGTTTTATTTGAACATTCTTTTTAGCACTGAAAATTAGTTCAAATTAGAAAAATAAAACCATAGTAGGCCAAAATGTATTTGTTTGCATACCATATCTAGCCTGGAGTAGTTTGTAACCTCTAGATCAAGTAGAAATTTTTAAATTTTATTTATTGTATCTTATTTTATAAGTAAAGACATGGCATTAAAAAAAAAAATGACGTTACTTGTCTAAGATAATAGCATATTAGTTTCAGAGTTGTCTCTAGAACCAGGTCTCCTGAATCTTGGTTTTCTGTTTCCTTGGGTAGAAAAATGGATTTTTATTTTTTGTCTTTAGGAAATAATTCTTTACTATCCTTATTAGAAGATATTTTTGGCTGCAGATTATAGAAGAATATCTTATTGGTAGAGAATTGATACAGTTTGGATTTTTGTCCCTGCCCAAACCTTATGTCAAATTGTGATCCCCGATGTTGAAGGAGGGGCCTGTTGGGAGGTGATTGGATCATGGGGGTGGATTTCCCCTTGCTATTCTTGTGATAGTGAGTGAGTTCACATGAGATCTGGTTATTTAAAAGAGTGTAGCATCTCCCCCTGCTCTCTATTCCTGCTTCTCCGGCCATATAAGATGTGCCTGTTTTCCCTTTGCCTTCCATTGTGATTTTAAGTTTCCTGAGGCTTCTTTAGCCATGTTTCTGGTACAGCCTGTGGAACTGTGAGTCAATTAAACCTCTTTTCTTTATAAATCTCCCAATTTCAGGTAGTTCTTTATAACAGTGTGAGAATGGACTGATACAAGAATACCTAATTTTAGTGCTATGCTTCTAAAACTCCTTTTATATAAATTTCCTAAACCTCAAATTTCCCCTGAAAATTAAGCAAATGACAATCATCCCCTGCTCCCTCCAACAACCTCCTCCCTCAAACCTTGCATCTGAAGCATTCTTCCAATATTAGAGCTAATGATTTCTCTTAAAAAGGCCACTATACAGAGAAGTAGAAATTTGGTAATCTTTCTACACCCTCAATGACATTGGCTTTCGAGACACTATTTTAAATGGAGCATGTTGTGTTACTTACCTCATTTAGCGAATGTCTACTCCAGGAAGGAAGGCTTCAGAATGTTGAGCTCTGGATCTTCTTGTGCTTTCGGAACAATAATGGATTTGCAATATTATTTACATTTTAGCATTTCCTATGTGTAGTAAGTCATATTCTCTAACCCAAGACAATGCTTACATTCTGATTTTTTTTTTTTTTTTTTGCCGTCATTAATGTAGTATCCCTACTTTTGCCAATCAACTCAAAGGCACTCCATTTACAAGCATTTTTCACACATACTAAAGAATAATTATCACAAACATTTTAGCATAATTAAATACCTTACTCTGAGTCAGCCTTCCTTTGTTTTCAACCTAATCTGCATTCCAGTCTTCAGTAAGTCTATCACATTGTTTGACTAGGTCATTCCCCTGCTCAAAAACCTTCAGTGTTTCTCATTACAGATTAATGTTAAAACTCATAGTTCACGAACTATGAACTAAATCACCCAGGGTGCCATAGTGAATTCACAGGGACACCATAGATTTTTTGTAAAAATTGAGGGAAGCACAGTGAACGTTTGTCAGACACTGTCAAAATGACTATCTCAAAGTAGTTCACAGTTTTAATATTTACATTCTTTTAATTATCTTTCTTTCCTTTTGATGATGTCCTTTCTTTTCAAAGGTGAGTTTTCAACAATTACTGTGACACAAGGCAGTACCACTGAGAAAATAATGTGGAACATGAAATGGGGGTGGTGATAGCCAATCTGATTTTGATGCCCGAGGAATTGTGCAATGCCCAGCAGGCATACATGTCTCATTAGTAAACAATCATGGCTGCTTAAGTATGAAATAAAATATTTTTTTTCTTTAAATGGAGTTCATTTATTTTTCAAATGATGACTAAGTTGTCAGAACATAAATACTTAAGTTGTTTGAACTTACTTAGTAAACGGAGGTATTTCTTTTATTCTAAGAATGCTATGAAAAAGTTAATGAGATAAGGGTGTATCATGAAAGTTTGAGTATGTCTGGTCCAAGTCTTTTAGCCTTGCATTCAATGACTAAATATACCTCAACTCTTTTAAAATTTGTCTTATACCATTTTCTTATTTTAATTCTCTATTATCTCTTAAATGGTGTATTCATTGTCTCTTGATCATGGTTCATCCAGCTGGTATTTTGGGTGTTTACTTTCCAACCCGCACTTTTGTTCATGTATTTTCCACATGTGGCAGTATAATTTGTTGAGATATAAATTTGTGTTTTGTTATGTCTTTCCCCCTCTCTTTTCCAAACAGGTTCTTAGGCATTTTTAGATTATTGGATAAAGGAAGGTGGGTGGGAGAGGAGAAGTTTCCTCTAGTCAGAAAAGAGAAGCTATTGGCAGACAAAGTTTTTTTCTGATTTTGTTTTATTCAGAAGGCCAAAGTCCTCGAGAGATTTGTGTTTGGGGGTTGGGGAGAGCAGGAAGGGGACTGTGTTGCAGGTGGGGAAAAAAAGAAAAGCAGAATGTCCTAGTTCCCTAGGCCTACTACAACAAATTAACACAAAGTTGGTGGCTTGAAACAACAGAAATGTATTTTCCAACAGTTCTGGAGACCAGAAATTCAAAATCAAGTTTATTAGCCGGGTTGGTTTCTCCTGGAGGCTTGGAGGGAAAAGGTCTCCTGCCACTCTTCTAACTTCTGGTGGTTGCTGGCAATCCTTGACATTCCTTGGCTTGTGGAGATATGTCTCCAATCTTTGCCTCAGTCTTCATATGGTGCTCTCTTCTGTGTGTCTCTGTGTCCTCTCCTCTTCCTGTAAGGACACTTGCTTTGAATTTAGGGAGCAGCCTAAACTCAGGATGATTTCATCTTGTGATCATTAATTAATTATACCTGCAAAGACTCCATTTCTAAATAAAGTCACATTATGAGGTTCTGGGTGGGCATGGGGTTTTTGGTGGGTTTCCACTCCCAGACTGGGAGTGGAAAGAGATTGGCAGGTGAAGAATATAGGTGACTACGAGTATTGCAAAGTGTGAAAAGGGACTGCAAAGACTTCTATTTCACCAAGTAGGAAAGAATTTAGGTACCAGGGTTCTGGCGAAACCAAGAATCTTCTGTCCAAACTTGGCAAATGAATGGTAGTCACCTGCCTTCAAGGGACCACACAGGCTTGGACCACATTTGATTTGAACAAAGTAATTTCACAATATTTATACATCTAAGTGTGTAAAACATAATATATCACTACAAACACATTTATCCCACTTGTCATCCAAGTCTCAGCTGAAATTCCCTTTCTTTATAAAAACTTAAGCTAATGTCATTCCATTCTTCATTGTTTTGATGGTGACCTTCTTTTAGTAATTAATGTTGTTGCCTCATCTCATTTCTTCCTCTCAAAGTATTTGTATTTTAAGCTTGTGAAGCTATTTATCATTTTGTGTCTGTATTTTGTTTCCCTCCTATAATAGATTTTAGCTTAAAATTTATTTTATCATTTTATGTATCTTGGAGCCATCTTCGCTCTTATCACCATGCACTGTTGTGCCAAACTCCTATTAACCCCAATAGGGAAGGCACTAGGTTCAAGAGGTGGAAGAAAAGACCCAGAGCCAGCAAACAAGGCAAGGAGTTTTTTAGGGGATGATATACAGTGGAGAGAGTTCAGTGGCAGTGACTAGACAGGAGAACCACCTCACATACAGCCCAGTGGCAGGGGGCTGGACAACATGACCGCACGGCACAGTGATGGTGGGCTGGGTGGGTAAACCGCAACTGCTTGCAAACAACTTGTGGTCTAGATAGCATTTTCACTTAATGCCCTCTCCTTAATGACTTCTGCCTGGCAACCTTCATTTAACCCAAAGCTCAGGACCTTGATCCTCTGTATGGCCTGCCTGTGTTCCGCAGGATGGGCTGACGTCTCAGATGTTCCTCATAGACAAGGAATCAATCTCTGGATTGGCCAGTTGCAGGTTCTCTAGCTCAGAACACACATTCAGGTGTGACTGTCATTCAGTGTCATTCTAAGAGTATGCTTAAGTTATTGCTGTCAGATGTGTTTACCATGCATATACTCAATAGTTAATGGATTTAATTTGATTGACTGTGTTTACTTTGTTTTCCTGGTGTTCATATCACTCCCTATTTCTTCTTTGATATATTTAAGAAATATATTTGAAAACATGGTAATATATGGCATTTTTTTCCAGTGCAAACAAAGTATATGAGAGTGTTCAGTCTGCAATATTCTTTATGATTTTGACCAACCTATCCCAAGGTAAATGACAAGTGAAAGAAGTTTTGTTTTCTGTGTCCCTTGCATTTCAGGTGCCCTGAAATTGCTTCCTTTTGTGTTGAACAGCATTGCTAGCCAACCTTGGTCATTTCTGAATTTCACAATTTAGCTTGCTTTATCAGATGTATATGGGAGTGAGCTCTTAGTAAGTGAAAAATGAACTACAATCTGATCTACAAACAGATCCTCTGGGACTCAGCTGATGTTCTTGTGGGAATGCACTGCTCCATGTCTTTCCTTTTCCGTGATTTGTGTCATTTATATTATATTAGACCTGGAAAAAAACACAAAACTTAGGAAAAATTGAATCCGAGGATACATCCGCCATTTTCAAAGGAACTCAATTCATTTTCCATGTCTAGGACCAGGAAACAGGTGGTCCTAGACATTTTCTTCTGTTTGACTAGAAGGAATGACAGACTTAAGCACAAAGTGAGAATACGTGATATCAATGACATTTTTTTCAGTACCAGAATGTTGTATGCCCAGAGTGGATCTGAATAGCTCTGAGAAAATCTACAAGCCATATTCTTTAATTTTTAATCAACTAACAAAGAAAAGAAATCTTTTAAATCTTTATTAAAATTAAAAGAAATATCTTAAGATTTATTTGCCAAATTACACACTATTTATCACAAAATAGTATTTTTCACATAATCCTAATGTAAAAAGTCATTTCTCCCTTAAATTAGAAAAGTGCATCTATTTCTGAACAATTTACCAATTTTTTTTTTCTTGATATAACAACCTCTGTTGACTTCTTCTCCTAGATGTGCGGTGTATACAACGGAATTATTTAACCTCTAACTTTAGGATGGGCAGTGCCTCAGTTCTCTGGGGTTCTTTCTGTTGGGTTTTCCCTGGCCTGGCGAAGGTAAAAATTTGTTCCTGAGTACAGCTGTGCCTTGGAGGACCCTGGTTTTATTAACTGGTTTCTGCCTTAATTATCTTAACGATATCTTAAAAATGTTTCTGGTCCTTCAGTTTATTTGTTTATATCCCTATAATGCCATATATTGACCACTGAGCTCTGCTGTTGTTTACTTGGAGCGCTCTGAGACCCTGCATTCCTGGTCTCTTGCATATGGCCTTTTTATAGACACCCCTGCTCCTCTCAACCCTCCAACATCTGCACTCTGTCTCATAATTATTTTTTAAGATTGCTTTTTATTTTGTGGCCATAGCATGATTTTGAAACTCAGCTAAACTTACAGAGGGATGAAGAAAATGGAACCTAAAGTAAGACAAGTAAGAGTACAAGGTAGTAGGGTATGAGAACAGACTTCCCCAGATTCATAGGAATGGGGTGTGGCAGGGTCCCACATTATCATAATCGTAATCGTCTCACTCGTGGTGGCTTTGCTGGTACCAAAACTTTCCGTGACTTCTACAGCCTCCGTGCGGAGATTTCTTGCTTGCTCAGAGACTGCATGATTTCCATCTAGCTAGCCAGCAGGGCAGTTGAAAACTCTAGAACCATTCATGTTGGATCCAATATTTGCCTCCAACAAAGTGCCAGGACCAGAGTGCTTCCAGAAGTTGTTAGCAGCATATTTCTCCTGGTAGATGGGTTTCTACCAGTGTCATCGTTGCATTTAAAATTATTACTCAAGCATGAAAACAGAGTAAAAGTTCTGTAAAGAGTCTTGTCATGCAGCTCTTTCTGTTTCCCAAATACCAAGCATTTTGTGTGATTTTTAAAACTTTGAAAATAGCTTCAAACAAGGAAAAAAAGAAGGGGACTCATTGTCAATAGTAATATTGAATTATACAACGAGTTGGTTCTAGCAAGAGTCAGCCCAGCCTTCACATGTTGGCAGCTCCAAGAGGCAGAGAGTGTGCAGAGTACCTTGATCACTTCTTTGACATCCACTGCAGTCTGTTTATCTTCTTTTGGACACTGTTTCTCCTCCTGGCTGGAATCTTACCATCCTAGACTGACTTATGTTTCTCAGCACTGTTATTTCCTCAGTAGGGAAGATTGGTGCCCAGGTTCAGGTTTCTATCTACTATCTACTGTGAATTACTGTGTTGTGTACCTAGCTGGAACAAGAGATCTAACAAATTCTCTGCATCCCTGTGATACGGTTTGGCTCTGTATCCCTACCCAGGTCTCACCTTGAATTGTAATAATCCTCAGGTGTCCTGCCCGCTCAAAGGCAGGGCCAGGTGGAGATAATTAAATCATGGGAGTGGCTTCCCCTGTGTTGTTCTCATGATAATGAGTAAGTTCTCACGAGATCTGATGGTTTTATAACGGACTTCCCACTTCACTTAGTTCTCATTCTTCTCCTTCCCGCTGCCATGTGAAGGAAGATTGCTTGCTTCCCCTTCCGCCATGATTGTAAGTTTCCTGAGGCCTCCCAGGTCATGCTGAGCTGTGAGTCAATTAAACCTCTTTTCTTTCTAAGTCACTCAGTCTCAGGTATGTCCTCATAGCAGCGTGAGAATGGATGAATACACCCTGGATCATGTGTTCTGGCTTAGAGTTAGAAGAGATGAGGTGCATGATGCAACATCATTGACTATGGAAAGTGACAGTTGAAAGATGGATGGAGTTACCGTAAAGATTTGGAAGTGGGGAAATAAAAAAGAACTGTTTTTGTGTTCATGAGGTGAAGAGCATCAGTACAGAGAAATTCATTTCAAATGATCACTTTTGTAATTATACATGTAGTTTAGTATAAATGTGAATGATCAACTGTTGTTTCTTATGTTCACTCACTTGAGCCTTGTTAAATGTTCCAGGTTGTCATGTTCTGGACCAGGGCCCTTTACTGCATGCTTGTTTATAACAACACAGTTCTTAATTAATAAGGAAATATTCTCTGTGCTTAAAACACTGAGAAGTATTAATAAAGAGAAGTAATAACTGAAGTTACGAGAGTATTGATATTTTCACTTTAATCTTCTTCTCCTTAATTATCTTTCTATATAAGTTCTAGGACCTGCAAAGATCAAGTGGGAGTGAGTCTAAAATATTGAATTAGTGACCAATGGTGAAAAACTGATAAAATTCATACTCAACTCCTGATACCTGTTTTCTCCTGGAAGAAACTGGAAATTGTAGGAATTTGTAGTCCACACTTTCAGGCTGTTAGCGTCCCCACTTTAGGAGAGGGCGTTGTTCTTTACATGTCCTGAACACCACAGTCCTGCACACTTCCTGCTGTCTCTCAAATTGTTCTTACATCTGACTTGCTTCACTTACGTATTGCCTGCCAAGCCCCTGTAGGCATTTAAGAGTCAACTGCTTTTAGTCATGTCAGCATTCTGTCAAAAAAGACCCAATACGTTTTACTTATACAATACAGGTATTGTCTTTACTTATGCAATACAGGTATTATAGAAGACAACATTCTTAATATAATAATACCCAGAACCCATAAGCTCAGATAACCTCCTGAAAAGAGGAATCTTTACTTATGCAATACAGGTATTACAGAAACAATATCCTTAATATAATAACACCCAGAACCTCTAAACTCAGTTAACCTCCTGGAAAAAGGACTCTTCACTTATGCAATATAGGTATTACAGAAAACAACATCCTTAATATAATGATACCCAGAACGTCTAAACTCAGATAACCTCCTGAAAAGAAGAGACCAAGGCCCTGCTTTTTGTAATATATTTCTCTGCTTTAGTGACTAGCACAATCACTGTGTTGACTGACCACAGGGTGCCCAGGTCCTGTCTTAGTGCTCTGGCCAATGCATGAAGGTAAATTCTAATTTTGATTTTCTTCAAAAGCAACATAGAAAACCTGAATTTTTCAAGCATCTTAACAGTGAGAAATAGCAAATAATTAAATATAGGTGTAGCACAGAAAAAAATCTAAATGTTCTTGATTACAAAGTATAGCTTACTCCTTGCAGATACCAGGCCCCATCAGATTCCATATGAAGTGATAGTTACAGGCCCTGCTTTCTGAGTGCCCATCATCTGCCAGTTACTAGATTGGAGCATTATTTATTTATTTATTTTCATTAAGTCTTCACAAAAGTCCTGTAAGATAAAGATATTTCCTCCCATTTGCTAACCAGTAGACACAGGTTGAGAGGCAAAGCAACCAGCAATACATCACAGAGCTCTTTAGCCAAGCAGCTGGGCTTTCACCCCAGATCTGATTCTGGAGCAGACACCTTGGACATAGTGCTATACTGAGAAACAACTAGCTTACAACCTTCTTTTCTTTGCTGCAGGCCTAGCTCCACGTGGCTGTTAGCCCCTTTAACATAGATCTCCAGCATGCCATGTTGAAATGTGGAATGAATAATATTATACTCTTCCACAAGAGGCCTGTCTTCTCTGTTGTGTTTTCCAGATTAAGATTAATTTGTGTTTATTGATCTTGAGTCTTCCAAACACATTTACAGATGAGTAGCTTTGTATGTTCCTTAGAGTTCAATCTGTCTTACAGCTGCACTGTTGGCCTTCACCCTGTGGTAATGTCATTTATGCTGAGTTGGGTGGGAAGTTTTCCTGGAGCCCTACTTCATTCAGGCATAATGAGAAGAGAAGCAGTTAGGCTGCTGTACTGATAGAACATGGAGCCACTCTTCCATCATCCAGTAGGTTGGAATGGAGGAAAAAAAAAAACAATTCCAGCAACACATACAGACCGGGTAGACTAGAGGTTCCCTGAGTCCGGAATTATGACTGTAACTTTTATGCTAAGGCTTCTCACATCCCTGCCTCTCTTTCTAGTTGTGGGTCTAGTTTGGGGTCTTTAAGCAGTAACATCAATAAGAAGGGGGAGAATGTGCATGGAGATGACAGCCGAACTCTGTGCTGGGAGTCCACAGGGATATTGAGCTGATGTATCATTACTGACATGGGCCACAAGGTGAACAATATGATCCATCACCCAGATTTCCACTTCATAATTGAAGAATTTACTCCCTTTGTTGTTAGGAGTGCTGCAATCAAAAAGACTTTAGCTGTCATCCTCCACAGAAGAATATTACCTCTGCTGAGAAGCCACCTCACCCAAGGTCATATTGCATTTCTAGGATGACCTGCATGCAATGACTGATTTACATGGGATGTAAAATTTTGACCTTATCTCCCTAACTCAGAACAACTCTAAAGGGTCATTCAGCATTATAGCTTTCCATAGAGGTGGCTGAGGCCTTCATGAAATTTCATTGATGCTCAAGTCCTTTTGCCCTGTCCTAATTTTTCTCCTCTTTTCCACAGGAATTGAGCCCAATAACACTTCCTAATAACTGTCTTACATACTAAGCTCACTCTCAGCATTTTCTTCCTGGGGAATCTGACATGTGACAGCCACAAATAGCATGTAGATGAGAGAGGACTGCTCCATCCATAGCTGTAGCTGGTCCAGTGACCCATATGGATTGTTCTAGCAAGAAAAGTCTTTTAGCTGCAGAGTCGGACAGGACTTGAGGACAATTCTGGATGAAATGAGTACATTGGCAGAAACTTTCTAATGTTTTCAAAAACACCATTTCCTCATTTATTTTATCTCAGTCGAGGCTTTTGGAAATACATCTTAAAATTATAACTTGATTTATTTAGAGGCCAGTGGAAACACAAGGATTTCTCTGTAGAATACAACAGCAGATTCCACCTCATACATGAAACTTTTTCTGATTAGTTAGCTGATACAAATTTTCCTTGTCTGTAATTCTACAACACTTAGCCTGTACTCCATAGCTGGCCACTTATCTCTAGGCTTCTACTCTTTGTAGAGAGTAGCCTTCTACATTCTAATATGAAGTCTTGTCTTCTTAATAAGTTTATGTATTTTTTTAAGAATACCTATTTTATTTTTTAGGTTTATATTCACCATAATACATAGGTAAGAACTGGACACACAGGAGACACGATGAATATTTTCGGACACAACTCAGATTAAACTCTCATTAGTGGTTTGAATGATGGATACAGGATTCAAAGAGCTGTATCATGTTGAGAGGAGAATTGGGTGATTCAGGCAGTTTGCCTAGAAAATGGTATTGGATCATTAAAAAACGTATTTTTGATTTACCATTACTTTCTTTCTCCTAACTTTTGCCTCAACACAAAGGTAACTATTATATTCCAGATTTTTAAACATAGCTCTATATGTTTATATCTCATATCTAAAACTATTTTGGGCATAATCACTCTCATTTATCTTTGGTAATATGACTGGTAAAAAGTAGTATATTGTGTTCTTTTGTTACTGATGAAATTAACATTATTTACCACTTGTTTGTTAATATGGTACTCTTTTCTTCTTAGTGATAGCCTGCTAATATCCAGACAGTGTGCAACATATTTTATATATATATATGTGTGTGTGTATATATATATGTGTGTGTTTATGTATATATAGTAAATATCACACTGTGATGTCTTTATTTTTATCTCTATCTTATTAAAACTGAGAACTTAGGTAATCTGACAGAGATTGCAGAACTAATATGAGACAGACTCTACTTGTCTGTCTCACCTTTTAGGGTTCTATGTCCCAGACCATGTGATTATTAACTGGAAAGAGTAAAATAAGGATAGGGAAACAGTCCAGAGAATTACAAAAACAGATGAAGAATTTGTGAGCAAGATAAAGGTGCAGTGCTGGGGAGGCAGAAGGAAGGGTCTCAGGTTGAGAATATAGTGAGAGTAAACTCCTGACCCTTTCTTGACTGGCCTCATGTCTATTTTCACTTCCTGGGTGTGCTTTCGCCTTAGGTAGCTGATGTCAGGAGACTTTTTTCCTACCATGCTATGATCTTGTGATATCGAGATAAAAGGTGTCATTATTTTTTCTCTGAACAACTGAATGACCCTGTTCAACTTATTGTTACTCAAATGGGTCATGTAAAGATAAAGTTCTCTTAGAAATGAGCTTCACTGTCTCCCTTTTTTAACATGTAAGGACACTGAGCCAAAAAGAACTTGAAGTCCCAAGATTCTAGAACTGATTGGTAGCGGACCTGGAGCTGGTGTCTGGAAGTCCTGATTGATGGTCCTATTATCTTTCAGTTATCTTGTTTCCTCCTTATATACTCAGACACTATCTAGAGACTGGTTATAGGAAAGTCTCTAGATTAAAATAAAAATAACCATTGTGAATAAAAAAGATGGGAATTTTAATAAGTAACTTGGTATTTGAGCATTCAGAAGGCCTTTAGAGCTAACGGTCTTACTTCACGGCTGAGTGGAATAAGCTTGTTAGAAGAGGAAATACACGTCTTACTCAAGGTGGCAGAGATGACAGATTTAACTGGCCTTTAAAAAATATTGCTTTTCCAAACTCACAGAAAACATTTGTCAAACCGCTATTGCTCATATTCTAGTAAACTATGGTTACTTAAAAAATAAAAAAGCAAATAATATGCATATTAGAAAGATTATAAATCAATGGGTATCAAATAAATTATATGTTGTGTATATTTACATTTTGACTGCTACCCAGCATCTATTTCCAATTGACACCCTGATTTTTCTTGAGAGTATTCAAATTTCTCTTACTCTTAAGTACTACCTTTAAAACTTTTCCTCTGCAGCTCAGAGAAAAATAAATTGCAAATTGCATCACTTCCCACCAAACACATACATTTATATGAAACTAAGCAAGTTTCAGGAAAAATATTACTAATGGTTATACATTCTGATATTTGTATTTCTATTCAATATGAGTCTGTTCTTTACAAAATTATTGCTTGGAGTTCATTGTACTGATGCATGTCCCACAAATGATTTATCATCTATAGTTTGGAAAATATTCATTTAACTCATTATGGTTTGAATGTAGTTGAACTGACCTCAGCAGTGGTCAAATTACCCTCAATAGAGATCTGCTGAGGGATGGGTAAATAACCCAGACAGAGCCAATAAAACAGAAGAAAACTTTTGCTGGAACATACAGATGTAAATTTTATAAACCCCACAGGCACTTTGCTACCACAAAGGTAGAATGCATCGTCAGAGGTCACTGGGTGGAGCATGAGGCTGCAACTTTCACTACAGGAGCATAGCAGAGCCATGGAAATAAACAGATTCTGGGTGCTATTGTTTGAGTAACTGTATCATGTTATTTTTTCAGTCATAATTCTAAACATTTCAGTTTTATAAAACAATAAATTGCATATATTGTTATATAATGCCACAGAATGAAAATCTGAGATTTTATTTTGTAATTTAATCTACTACTTTTCATTTAATCACAGAAAAGATGATTTTTTCTTTTTCATGGATCTGAGTTGTGGTTGAGAATTTTTCACAGGAGTTGGAATGAGATGATACATTTAAATTTGTTGCTTGCTTCAGTAAATTCTGTATTGAAATGCACCTTCTTGACAATGACAGCTGAAACTCTTGAGAAGAAACATATTCTTACATGACCCATTCCTAGAAGGAGTGAGAGCTTTGTTTTGAAGAGAGTGTTCACATCCATTTGGAATGAAGGGGATGCTACACTAGACATTCATCTTTTATCGTATCATGGACAATTCAACATTATCCATGTGCTTCTAAAGCCTAATGGAAGTAATCGAGGGAACAAAGGATATGATCTTTTTGCTCTAAGAAGGGGACTCTTTAGTGGCAGGGAGGGACACAAACTCAGTGCCATGATAAGACTTTGAGAGGATTTCAGATTTGCATGGAATGCCCTCCTTAAAAAGTGCCAGTGTCCTTTTAAAGTTTAGGACACCAGGAAGTTACAAAGGAGAAGGATGTGTTGCTTTGTTGGATAGATGAAGTAACTAAACCTAAATGTTATTTTGTGTTCCAAGTTTGGTGACTAATTCAAATAAATAATTATAAAATAATTGTGGAACATCATTTTAGAGATGATGACATTAACTGTGTAGGCCAGGCAGAACCTTGTGAAATATTAGATATAACACACATAGGTTTGACTGAAGTGTAGCTGAACTTGCTTATTTCAGTTGGGAGGTGAAAATTACTTTGAAATCTGAAGGTGGATTGGGAATGAAGCACTAGATCTCATACTTGTTCATAATCTTTAGTTAATGTTGACTTTTAATAAATGATTGAGGTATATCTATTTGCAAGGATAGTGTGTCTATCATTAGAAACTTTCTAGTAGGAAAGCAGCACAGATATGGAAATCATTCTTCACGTTAGAAGTCCTGGTTTTGCTACATACTGTCTTTGTGACACTTAGAGGTTCCTTAGATTGCCAACTGAGAAATGAATATAATGCCAATCCCTGTAAAAACGGTTGAGAAGCATTCTTATGTAGTACTACAAAGTACTATATAAATATATGAAATTATTTATGTACATTTATAGAAAGAAATGGCTCTGGCAGCATTAAGGAAGAAGTTAAACTAAATTTTATTTGTTAAAGAGGGTCAGAATTTGAAAGGTCTCAATTTTATGGGTTTAACATTTCTGATCCTGTCTGAACATATGAGTATATGTTATAATATTTTCATCATTAGGTGACCTTGTAATTAATATTGTCAGCCAGTTACTAAAAGTGCTAGAGAGCCAGTCTCCTTAAAGAGTGGTTACAAGCACAGTAGGCATTTTCATCTGTAATTATAGTTTGTTCAATGCTCAATCACTTCACCCTTCTCAATGCTGTGATGTTGGAAGTAGAAAGAATCTTAGAGATCACTAATCCAATATCATCATTTTAAAGATGAGTAAAAACTGATGTCCAGGAAAATTAAGTGAGCTGTCTAAAGGTACAGGCTGAAAGTTTTGGGAAAGTGAGAACTCATATTTGGGACTTTTTGTTCCCAGTTTGATATGTTTTTCCCAGGGATCCATGCTGATTCTCAAGCAAAGAACAACACCCTAGCTATAGTGGATTTAATGATTAAGTTACTTAAGCTTGAATCCATATATTATTTCTACTGTTGAAGAAGAAATAGCCAAGGAAATATGTGAAACAATCCATCTTTTATGTATGCCAGATGTTAACAACTCGTAATCCCAGTAATAGGGGAGAGTCCCATTGAATGATTACTGATTATAAAGGGACTTTCCGTCTTGGAATAAAATTAGAAAAGTTATGAAATCACTTCCTTTAAGTTTTATTGTTGTTGTTGTTCCAAAAGGTAGTGGTTATAATTGTAATGAAAATTCTTAAAGTTATAAACTGAAGGCTGAAAACATGGAAATGTTTGAAACGCATCAGTCAGGCACTTTGGTCCCATCCTGCATCCTATACAGGTAGGAACCTGTCCCTCTATGACTTTGGCAGGAATCTGGAGATTTCTTTTTTGGGGGTAATTGAGCCAAGGGATTCCAGGCCAGGGACAGAAGGCATAGCAGAATATACACATGAGTTGCCATACCAAAAAGAGACAATTATGTAAAAACACACCTACTGAATGGTGAGACCATCCAGCTCTCTTTTACCTTTTGGATATGTGCCTTGTGACACAACATTGCTGGTAGATTAAGGTTTACTCAGTGACTTTTCCTTGGACAAACTGAATAGTTCCCGAGGAAAGACATATGGTTACTAACATTTGGAGACATCTCGACAAACTGGCAGGCTTCCACTAAACAAAATGTACCCATTCATGCATAACTTCCAATCTGCCCATTAGTTTCCCATAAATATGAATAAACAAAAAAAAAAATCATTAAACATTTGAGAGACACCTCCAAGATAAAATACTGGAATGAAAGCAAATTAAGAGAAAGTGGAATTCAAAGAAAACAGAAACAATGCAGGGGCAGAAGAAGATTTCAAAGGAGATAATATTTATCCATGAAAAGCATACCACATAGGGAAAATAAGAGGATGTTTAAATTTTTAAAATTTTTAAAATGTATTTTAACTATGAAAAATATATTAAGAAGATAAAGTCAAAGAAATCTATTAGAAAATAACCCAAAATACAAAGATATCTACAATTGTGGGGAAAAGATAAGAAACTTAAGAAACCTGAAGATGTTCAATAAAAAATTTTTAGGCATACCAGAAAAAGAAAGCAGAGTTAAAAATGGAAGGAATCTAAGAAATAAATTAAAGGACTTAAACATTTATTTTCAAATTCAGAAGGTTCACCATTCATACGATGCCATTTCATCATAAAATTTCATAGATTTGTCAATATCATTAATTTAGTTAATTTAACAAAAATTTATTGAGGGTCTATTATGTGCCAAGTCCTCTACTAAGTACCAAATAAAGTGGGAGCCCAATGAGCAGGAGCTTGTTCTCATATATCTTACCCTCTAGTGAAGCAGAGAGACAGGAATAAGCCACCTTACTAAATAATGTAAAGCCTCCATGATTACACTTATAGCACATGGCACCAAGAAAGATTATTTTAGGGGCTTTGGTTGTGTAAGAGAGATTAGTAAAGATTCCTCTGAAGAAATAATATTTGTGTAGTGATCTGAAGGAAGAGTAGGCATTATCTAACCGAAGAGAGCAGGGTTGAGTGTTTAAGGCAGAAGAAGGCCCAATGGGATAAGGCGGTGACTGAAGGGAATCCATCCAGTGTGGATGAAACAGAGAGAACAAGTGGGGAACATGGGGTGAGGAAAGACTGGAGATCATAGGTCAGTGTGATGCTGACCAGGCAGAACTTTGAGGGTACATAATTGCAAGTCACTGAAATGTTTGAGCAGGGATGGAGAAGGAGTAAAATTTGAGTTATTGTGCTGGTCACTTTGCCTGCAGTGTGGAGAATGGGTTGGAGGAGGGTCAGGGAGGGAATGTTAGCAGCGCTGTTAGGGGCTTTCATAGTCACCATGCAAAGGATGATGGTAGCTTGGCCAAGCCTGATAATGATGAGTATGAAGTGAAAGTTTTTCAGAACTACTTAGTGGATTAAATCAATAAGACTTTGTGATCAATTATCTCAAGGTTGATTCTCTGAATATTCTAAGGAAAAGCAAACTGGCTAGTCTCACCAAAGAAGCAGAGAGGAAAATATAAATTAAGAACATCTAAATGTCAAAGCAAATGTATCAACTTCAAACAAAAGTGTTAAAAATTTTACCAGTGAGTGCTAGATATAATTCTATACAGTAAGTTTGCAAATCTAGACAAAGGGATAGTTTTCAAGGAAAATTGAAATTACCATTTTCTTTCATGGCTTGTGATATCCTGGATCTGCAACCAGATCCTTGTGGCTCCTGTGAAGGGGAGTGGGAGGATTTTTGGTGCAATTGGACAGCACTGTAATTAGGACATCTGGAAATATTCTGACCAACTCTACTGTGGTCTCTTTTTATCATCCCATGGTCCACGTTTACTCTCTGCCCTAGTGAATAACAAGTTTGGCATTCCTCTGGGTAGTCACTGGATAGATAAGCTGTCATCTTTGCAATAGCCTCTCCTGCATGTATTTCTTATATATTTTTCTGATATTTCAGCAGGACTGTAGGGAAAGAGAAAATAATATGTATATTTTTATTCTATTAAATCAGAAGCAGTAGTAGATATTTTTCTAAATGTATCTCTGCAGTTGCTATTCAATATTGTAATATGTTTTGAAAGTTAATATGATAATCTTTGAATTAAATTCAAAGAAAAATATTTTTCTTACATTTATCTCCCCTTTGTTTTAATATTCTTATTTATGATGAAGTTTATTCAGACATAAGGAACATCACCATTATTTACTGGTATACACATTATGTTTGTGTATAATATAGAATCATACTTATGGAATTAGGAATATAATGTAAAGAATTTAAGAGAAAGCAGTCTAGACATAAATTTCTGAATGCCAAGGACATTTCTGTGCCTTAGAGCGTTTGGTTTCTCTGTTTTAAAAGATCTGGCAGAAATGAACTCCAACTGAAGCAGGGTGCATAATTAGATTCTGCTTCATGCAACTTCAAGGCATTTTAGAGTCAAAAAACTCAGCAATAACCAAAGAGCAAGTTATATTTTTCACAAGTTACACATTATGCAATTGTACAAACCAATGCTGTGGTGTACTGACTTGTCATTAAAAGATCATCAGCATAATACTATGAAAATATGGTTTGATCGAATGGTTTTGACACAGCTATACTTAAAATCCTATGGCCTGTTTTCATAAATGGGGGCTTGGCTTAGGACACAAATTCAGGGATCAGGCTAAATATATTAGTTTATATGAACTTTGCAGATGTGATTAAGGTGATGGATCTTGAGATGGGGAAATTATCCTAGATTATCCAAGTGAACCCAGTCTAATCACTTCAGTTTGTAAAAGCAGAGAACCTTTCATGGATGGAAACAACTACAGGAAAAACAGCACAAGTCAGATTCAACCCAAAGTAGCTGGTTCTAAAGATGGAGGAAGGGGCCCATGAGTCAAGAGGTGCAGGCAGCCTCTAGAAGCTGGGAAAGGCAAATAAATTGATTCTTCCCTAGAGCATTCAGAAATGAATGCAGCCCTACCCGCACCTTGATCTGACACCATTGAGACCAGAACCAAACTTACGACCTACAGAACTGTAAGATAATACATTTTGTCATTTAAGCCACAAGTGTGTGGTGATTTGTGACAGCAGCAATAGACAGCCGGTACAGATGAATTGTGGGAATAAAAACCCTAGGATGGAGGGTCTCAGGAAGCAGATATCAGTTAATACCACTGTACCCTTCCAAACTTCTCCTTTGGAAAAAGGAGATTTTACTCTCAACTGCCCAGGAAAAGACAGCGATGGGAGGAGGCTCTCTGTCTACATAACTATAACTCTTCACTAGGGATGGCTACTTAATTTCTGGGACCCTGTGCAAGAGAAAAATTCCAAGCCCTTTGTTCAAAAAGCAGAAAAATACCATTAAGGATGCTAAAATATAATGCTTTTTCTTTTCTTCCATTGTCTCTCAACTGGAAGCATCATTTTTTTTTCTCCTTAGTGTTGTTCCAAGTAAAGAAAAGTCACAAATTTAAATTTTTAGCATGAATTTTACTGTTCTTTCCTGGCAATGCCACCTTTAAATACTAATATAGGTTGGGCATGGTGGCTCACGCCTGTAATGCAAGAATTTGGGGAGGCTGAGGCAGGCGGATCACTTGAAGTACGGAGTTCGAGACCAGCCTGGCCAACATGGTGAAACCCAGTCTCTACTAAAAATACAAAAATTATCTGGGTGTGGTGGTGGGTGCCTGTAATCACAGCTACTCAAGAGGTTGTAGCAGGAGAATCACTTGGATCCAGGAAGCAGAGGTTGCAGTGAGTCAAGAGTACGCCACTGCATTCCAGCATGGGCCATAGAGCGAGACTTCATCTCAAAAAAACCCAAAACAACAACAACAACAATATAAGGGCATTTAACTTGCATAAAATTATATACTTAGTATTTTATAGCCCTTGTATGTGTATGCATTTTAGTTTTTACCAGAACTGGAAATGGTATGCAAAACTAATTCAATTGTTATTTATTTATTTATTTCAATCATTTTTTGGAGAGCAGGTGGTGTGCTTCTCTTTCTCCCAGTTTGTTATTATCTGAAATTTTATTATTATTTTTTATTTCAATAGGTTTTGGGGCAGCAGGTGGTGTTTGGTTGCATGGATAAGTTCTTTAGTGGTGATTTCTGAGATTTTAGGGCAGTTATTACCTGAGCAGTGTACACTGTACCCAATGTGTAGTCATTTATCCCTCACCGCTTCTCCTACCCTTCCTCACTGGGTCCCCAAATCCTATTCTATCATTCTTATGCCTTTGCATCCTCATAGCTTAGCTCCCACTTATAAGTGAGAACATAAAATGTTTGGTGTTTCCATTCCTGAGTTATTTCATTTAGAATAGTGTTCTCCAATTCCATCCAGGTTGCTGCAAATGATATTATTTCATTCCTTTTTATGACTGAGTGGTATTCCATAGCGTATAAACACCACGTATTCTTTACTCATTGATCGATGGGCATCTGAGCTAGTTCCATATTTTTGCAAGTGTGAATTGTGAAGTGTCTTTCTCGTATAATGCCTTTTTTTTTTCCCCCTCTGGGTACATACACAGGAGTGGGATTGCTGGATCAAATGGTAGATCTCCTTTTAGTTCCCTAAGGTATCTTTTCTTAAAGATTCCACAGTTTTCCATAGTGATTTTACTACTCCTACCAGCAGTGTAAAAGTGTTTCCTTCAGCACATCCATGCGAACATCTAATATTTTTTGATTTTTAAATTATGACCATACTTGTGTGAGAAAGGTGGTATTGCATTGTGGTTTTAATTTGCATTTCTCTGATAATTTGTGATGTTGAGCATTTTTTCATATGTTTGTTGGACATTTGTAGAATTGTCTATTCATGTCCTTAGCCCACTTTTTGCTGGTATTGTTTCTTTCTTGTAAATTTGTTTGAGTTCTTTGTAGATTCTGGATATTAGTCCTTTGTCAGATGTATAGATTGTGAAGATTTTCTCCCACTCTGTGGGTTGCCTGTTTACTCTGCTGATTATTTCTTGTGCTGTGCAGAAGCTTTTTAGTTTAATTAAGTAGCATCTATTTATCTTTGTTTCTTTTTTGGGTATGTTTGTTTTTGAGTTATTGGTCATGAAGTCTTTAGAAAGGTTTTTTGATGTTATCTTCCAGACTTTTTATGGTTTCATGTCTTAGATTTAAGTCTTTGATACATCTTGAGTTGATTTTTGTATAAGGTGAGAGATGAGGATCCAGTTTCCTTCTCCTACATGTGGTTTGCCAGTTGTTCCAGCACCATTTGTTGAAAGGAATGTCCTTTCCCCACTTTATGTTTTTGTTTGCTTTGTCAAAGATCAGTTGACTGTAAGTGTTTGGGTTTATTTCTGGGTTTTCTATTCTGTTTCATTGGTCTATGTGCCTATTTTATACCAGTATCATGCTGGCATAAATAGTATAAATTTGGTTAGCTAGTATTTTATTGAGGATTTTTGCATCTATGTTTATCAGGCATATTGGTCTGTGGTTTTCTTTTTTTGTTATGTCCTTTCCTGGTTTTGTTATTAGGGTGACACTGGCTTCAAATAATGATTTAGGGAAGATTCCCTCTTTCTCTATCTTTTGTATCAATAACCAATTCTTCTTTGAATGTCTGATAGAATTCAGCTGTGAATCCATGTGGTCCTGGATTTTTTTTTTTTTTTTTTTTTTTTGTGGGTAACTTTTCAATTACCATTTCAATCTTGCTGCTTGTTGTTGGTCTCTTCAGAGTTTCTATTTCTTCCTGGTTTAATGTAGGAGGCTTGTATATTTTTAGGTATTTATCCATCTCCTCTAGGTTTTCTAGTTTATCCACATAAAGGTGTTCACAGTAGCCTTGAATGATCTTTTGTATTTATGTGGTATGAGTTGTATATTAATATCTCCCATTTTGTTTCTAATTGAGCTTATTTGGATCTTCTTTCTTCTTTTCTTTGCTAATCTCACTAATGGTCTATCAATTTTATTTATCTTTTCAAAGAACCAGGTTTTTGTTTCATTTATCTTTTGTATTGTGTTTTGTTTGTTTCAGTTTCACTTAGTTTTGCTCTGATCTTGATTATTTGTTTTCTCCTGCTGGGTTTGGGTTTGGTTTGCTCTTGTTTCTCTAGCCCCTTGAGGTATGACATTAGATTGTGTATTTGTGCTCTTTCCAACTTTTTTGTGTGTAAACATTTAATGTTATGAACTTTTCTCTTAGCACTGCCTTTGGGGTATTCCAGAGGTTTTGATAGGTTATGTTACTATTATCATTCAGTTCAAATAATTATTTTTTATTTCTATTATTTTTTGAGACAGAGTCTTGCTCTGTAGCCCAGGCTGGAGTGCAGTGGTGTGATCTTGGCTCCCTGCAACCTCGACCTCCCAGGTTCGAGTGATTCTCCTACCTCAGCCTCCCGAGTAGCTGGGACTACAGGCGTGTGCCACCACACCCGGCTAATTTTTTGTATTTTCAGTAGAGACGGGGTTTCACCATGTTAGCCAGGATGGTCTTGATCTCCTGACCTCATGATCCACCCACCTCAACTTCCCAAAGTACTGGGATTACAGGCGTGAACCATCGCACCTGGCCAAGTTCAAAGAATTTTTAAATTTTCATCTTGATTTTGTTGTTGACACAATGATCATTCAGGAGCAGGTTGTTTAATTTCCATGTATTTGCATGGTTTTGAGGGTTCCTTTTGGAGTTGATTTCCAATTTTACTCCACTCTGGAGAGTACTTGCTATAATTTTACTCCACTGAGAGAGTACTTGCTATAATTTCAATTTTCTTAAATTTATTGAGACTTATTTTGTGGCCTGTCATATAGTTTGTCTTGGAGAATGTTTCATGTGTTGATGAATAGAATGTATATTCTTTAGTTGTTGGGTAGAATGTTCTGTAAACATCTGTTCAGTCCATTTCTTCTAGGGTATAGTTTAAGTCAATTGTTTCTTTGTTGACCTTCTGTCTTGATAACCTGTCTAGTGCTTTCACTAGAGTATTGAAGTCCCACAATATTATTGTGTTGCAGTCTATCTTATTCTTAGGTCTAGTAGCAAATGTTTTATAAATTTGGGAGCTTCAGTGTTAGGTACATATATACTGAGGATTGTGATATTTTCCTGTTGGAGTAGCCCTTTTTATCATTTTACGAAGTCTCTCCTTGTTGTTTTTAACTGCTGTTGCCTTAACGTTTGTTTTGTCTTATATAAGAATAGCTACTCATGCTTGTTTTTGGTGTCCATTTGCATGGAATATCTTTTTCCACTTTACCTTACATTTATGTGAGTCGTTATGTGTCAGGTGTCTCTTGAAGACAGCAGTTACTTGGTTGGTTAATTCTCATCCATTCTGCCACTCTGTATTTTTTAAGTGGAACATTTAGTCCATTTATATTCAATGTTAATATGTTTCATTTTGGAGTTTTTGGTCCTTAGTCATCTCATGGCACCACTTTCCACACTTTCGTTTCTTATTTCTTTTTTCCTGGAACAACAAATGCTTCTTTCTGTCTTAAGCAGAGAATTTCTGGGTGCATCAGGGTCTAAGCTCCTATTCCCAAAGGACCAGCCAACAAGTTTCTTTTAAAAGAATACCATCCTTCTCCTGAAAGGAATACTAGAGAAAGATGTTTCTTCTCCAATTTATTGCACAAGTTTATTTTATAGCTTCCAAGTAGCTTAGCTCAGGCTTGGAGCATGAGCAACTTAATATTTTTTTCCAAGTGCTCCCTGCTTCCACTCCATACTGCATGACACTCCTTACCCTATGACTCTGTAGAGGAAAAATTCTGTCTGTATTATTATTCTGCAACCGTTAAGATAAGTGTTATGGTCTGAACATATGTGTTCCCCCCAGATTCCTTTGTTGTGAACCTAACTCCCAAGGTATTGGGAGACAGGGTCTTTTGGAGTGATTAGGTCATGAGAGCAGTCTCCTTATTGGGATTGGGATTAGCACCCTTTAAAAGACACCCCCGAGAGCTACCTTGTCCCTAGTTATCTCCTAGACTCCATGCTATCCACCTCATCTCTTTGCTGATTCTAATCTGCATCCTCATGCCGTAATAAACTATACAATGAGTATAACAGCTTTTTAGGAGTTTGTGAGTCCTACTGTTAATCATCAAACCTGAAATGGTATTTGGGTCTCCCTGACACTATTGGTGATTGCTGCATAACAGGAAGGATGAAACAGAAAGGAAAAAGGCTGTCATTTCCCAATAAGAATACTTTCTGAAAGTTGAGCACAATACTTCTATTTATATATTATTGACTCAAATCTAATTATTAAGCCCTATTAGCCATAATCTTATAGCTTGGCAGCAGCATGCTCATCCAAAAATTAAATTCTTGTCACTAAAGAAAGATGGGAAAGTTGATGGATATTAGGAACCAATTGGTAGTCCCTTTCCCAAGGAAGATTGAATGTTATTAGGAAAATACCCTGTTAATCATTTGATTTAAAAAATTTTTCTAAACCTTTTTTTTCTATTTAACATAACATAGCTTCAACTTAAAAGTTACACAAATGAATTTGTTTATTATTATCAAAACTTTTCTTCATTGAAAACTGGATGTTTTAACATGGATTTCTCTGTTTTCCTTATTTATTTTCTTATTTAATATATGCATGAGGTAAGCTTTACCAAGGCCTCAGTGCTAAATTAATGAGGCACTGCTAACGGAGGTAACTTTACTTGATGAAGATGAAGTATATGCCAGGAATTTAGCTGTTCTGTAGGACAAAAATAAAATCTTAGTTTTGTGCTCATCATCTATCTATTTATCATCTCCCTATTAATCAATCAATCATTTATTTTTCTGTCTATTAATTAATGAGCCGACTTTATGGCTACATTCCTCATTGATTCAGGATTGTTTTTAAAAATATTCCTCAGAGCACATAGATTCTTTCCCTGACCTTGATGTAGGTCTTGTGGTGCCTAATCTTTGTGCTCTCTATTTAGCACTCTGGATGCATTCTCTTTCCCCTGATCTCTTTCCATCTATTTCCCTGTTTCCCTCTGTTTCCCATCACTGCTCTACTAGACAGCATGGCCAAGATATTGAGCTGTCTGAGGGAAATTACCTCACTTACAGCCCCTGTAAAGGGAGGAGGTTTAAGTCACTCCAGAGATGGGGTGACTATGGTCTATACCACATGACTCCCCTGTTCCGCACTGGCAGCTACCTGTACCAGGGTAGGCACCTGAGCAATGTGTAGGCTTACCCATGAGGTGACTTGACAAGTGAAAACTCTGCCCCCAGAAAGGATTAGCTGGGAAATTTTAGACTCTTTCTCTTGTAAATTTCAACTGAAAATAAGCGCCACGAGATTAGGTAGCAGAAGCAGAAGTTGAAAAAGACATGCAGAAAAGTGGTGGGACAGGAAGCCATGAGGAAATAAGCCAACAGTAATGGGTGCTGTTGTTTTCAGTTTGTGAAAGAACAAACAGAGAAAGATAAGAGCTCAATACCATGCAGGCAGAGAAGCAACAGCCTCTTGCCTCACAGCAGGTAATAAGAAAATTTATTGAATCTCCAGAGTTCTGCCTGAGCCTCTGCTCTCCAAATTGTGTTTTAGTTTCTGTGACATTTTATGCTCTGGGATTCCCTTGAGATTTCTCTGGTCCTCATGTGAAAATTGATCTTAACAATAAACCTCTCATTACTTGAGGTAATCCTGCATGAACCCAACTCATACAGCTGCAATCAGTTTTACTACTTTAGATTAATTCTCTCTCCGTTGGCCCCAAACCACTAGCTATTCCTAATTCTGAACTTTAATCCTCTTTTCCTTTAGTTAGTCTCAATTTAATTCTCACACACTATAGTTCTTCACAATTCTATTCTTGGGAGAGTTCCCTTTACTCTCAGCACTGACATGAACTCTTTTACTCTTTTTACAGTATATCTCCACAGGGACTCACAAATTTATGATTATGTACTGAAGCAAACCCTCACTGGCTGCCATTAAACATTTAAACCATCCCTCACTTTCCCTCACCCACTCTGCCTCACAGTTTTTGTTGTGAGACATACTACCCAAAGTGGAGCATATTCCCCATACTTCATGTCTCCTGAGGAGGGGGAATGGTTCTCTCTCTCTCTCTCTCTTTCTTTCCCTCTCTCTCTCTTTCTTTTTCTTATAAACCAATACGTTTATATAACTTCTAGAAAGCTACAGCTGTCATGAGATTCATAAATAAGAACTTGGAATTTGGGAACTTGGGAATTGCTGGTGTGACTCATTGTACTAAATGATATGCAGAACACATTAACAAAATGTGTGTCAAAGGATTTACATTTTCATTTTTAAAAATCCTACTGATGACATTGTCCCCAAGCCAATGGTTTTCAAAAATTCTTAAACAGTTGAACCATTTTTTTCCAAATGTGGAATCCCAACACAGAGTGTAGCTGCTTTGTTGGGAACAGAAATGGAAAGCTCAAAGACTGTCTGTCTCAGCACCTTATCCAGCCAAATCCTTGCTGGTGGAAACTTGAGGCACCTTCTTGTAACCTCACAGCTCGTTGGAGCACAGTTTGAAAACCAGTTCTCTGAATTTTGAGACAAAGCCTGAGTGATAGAAGTGAAGAGTTGACTGCTATCCAGGATCAAATGTTTTCATAGCCTTGAGAGTCACTGAGTGATACTCTTGCAGTCTCAAAGGGGAAAGGACTCCCTCTTACCCACCTTCTACTTTCTATAATTTTTTGTATCTATAAGACTCCATTATTTTGTATATCTGAGAAGACCATTCTGACAGCTTTACGGATGATCCCAACTGACCTTTCATTTGTTTCTCGAGGGAGTGTAGTAACTTGTTCTGAAGCTTATCTGTGCCTTTCCCTATTTGTTCAATCTCTCCCACACCCCAATGCCATCAGAGCTGGGATATGTGCTCCATGAGCAGTGGCGCCAAGTTCCTGGTTTCTGTGATGTCAGACACAAGAGGTGGGGGACCAAAGACAGTGAGAGGAGGAGTCTTGTTTGGTGTCTGACTTCTGCAGATCCTTTAGATTTCAGTAAGCAGTCTCTGAATCTCTGACTCACGTGAAAAAAGGCACCTGGATTAGTGCAGGTGGGAGATGCTCTGGCAGCCCCCATGTCTGAGGAATTGCCATAGTATTTAGCTGGGCAAGCTCTATTGGCCAGATCAAGTGCTTCCTCATCACAGCACTGCAACACTTAGGGATCTTATCTTTCTTGATATGATGCCCTCCTTTTCTTCACAGGTCACATAGCCTTTCCCCTCCTTTTTTTATAAACAAAGAAAAATTAAGCATAATAGAATTACCTCTTAATCAATGTAATTCAGTGACATGTAGAGCTCTGTAACAGGGTACAACTTCAAGTTCCCATTACAACTTTTACTTCCCAGTCATCTCCTGCTCTGTATTCATGGCGGTGGGGGGGAGCAGTAGCAATGCCAGTTACCTGAGGAAGTTGGTGGACAGTTCTCTGACTATGAGCCTCAGTGTGTGAATTTTCCCTTCATGGGTGACTCAGGAGAAAAAACAGGAATTATCTGTGTGACAGCTTGAATGTCCAGGAGGTATTAGGGGACATATCACAGGATAAGTTTATATAGGGCAGTGGCCTCCAACCTTCACGACACCAGGGACTGGTGTCATGGAAGACAATTTTTCCATGAATAGGGCTGTGGGGTGGGGGAGGGGATGGTTTCAGGCTGAAACTGTTCCACCTGAGATCATCAGGCATTAGTTAGATTCTAATAAGGAGCGTGCAGCCTGGATCCCTCTCGTGAGCAGTTCACAATAGGGTTCACGCTCCTATGAGAATCTAACATGGCCATTGATTTGAACATCTGTGGCCTAGGGGTTTGGGACCCCTGTTATAGGGAACGTTCATCTTGTCAAAAAGGAGACTTTGGGTGATATTGTGGAGTTACATAGTTTAATGTGGAAACAGAATAAAGTTGCATAAGGATTCAATTAGAATATATACATGTATGTATATACACATACACATATATATATAATTTGGCAAAACAGTTGGTTTATGATGATCCCTCAATAAATGGTGATAATTGTGATTATCATTAATTTTTTTTAGTTTAATATCAACCTGTGTCTGATTGGGTTGACTATAAATTAACAATGTAATTTTTTTTTTTTTTTTTTTGCTGGAGTGCAGTGGCTCAATCTTGGCTCAAGGCAACCTCCACCTCCTGAGTTCAAGCGATTCTCCTGCCTCAGCCAACCAGGTAGTCTGGGGCTACAGGTGTCCACCATCATGCCCAGCTAGTTTTTGTACTTTTAGTAAAGATGGGGTTTCACCATGTTGGCCAGGCTGATCTCGAACTCCTGACCTCAAGTGATCCAACCACCGTGGCCTCCCAAAGTGCTGGGATTATAGATATGAGCCACCGCGCTGGACCTAACAATGTGAAATTAAATTCTCATGAGGACTAGTTAATTTTGTCTTTCTAAGCGTGCACCACTGGCATAGTGTTTCTGGTTCATATTGTTCAGACTTATATCATTACAAGTTTTCCAAAAATTTGTGGAATGACTGAATGAGTTCCCGACCTTGGCATATTCCAGCTGTGTATTCTGACATATCAGTGAATCATGTACATCTATTATCGTGAATGGAAAAGGAAAACAGAACAGCTTACTCTAGCTAGCGTCATTTTAACTGAATTTTGGATTTCGCTTATGCCCCAAGTTTTAATGGCAGTTTTCATTTTGAGGCTCTGTGCTTATAGAGGGACTTCAACGTTGTTACAGGAAACATCAAAAGGAGGGTTACAGATGTTTTCAGCCTGTATTTATTAAGCATTACCAGCCACTTGAGGATGGCTCTTAACTAATCCAAAGTTGTTGGAACGTAGAAGTTGCACATTATGTGTAAAGTGTTGCCCCTTTGCCTGCACTTTCTTTGCTTTTTAACAATTTGGAACCAATAGCTTAGAACACAGTGGCTGTTAAAGCTGGGTTTACATTTCAATGAAAGGGGAAGATTTATCAGATGATAAACTTTTATATTTGCTGTTCATGGTGTGGTTGGGAAAGGAATAATTAAAATCTACAGCATGTTCTTTTTTTTCAGTCTATTTTCTTTTAACCCAAGGCCACCTAAATGACCAACTAAATCAGTCAGCCATGGAGGCAAAATGTTTTCTTCGTGCATCACAGATATTCTTGCACTTTCGTGGGAAAGTTACAGAATATTTCCACAGAACATCTGCCTATTCTTGATGCTGGTGTTTATCAGGGCCCCATGGCTTGTGTTTGAATGGAAGCAGTGGGCCTTACAGGAGTAGAAAACAATCAGAAAAACCATATCCTGCTGAATTTTGCCTTGTGGTTATGAGGATAAAGGAAGAGACAAGTATATTTGTAACTGATTTTCAGACCACACAAGGAGAGGAGACCAATTCCTTTCTTTAGTTATTTTAAATGCAGATATTCCTAATATATTTATGTTGCTTTAATTTTCTGTGAACTTTCAATTTTATAATGTTGTTGGCCAGCTTTATATCTGGTGTCAAGTAATCAATTCAAAATAACATAAGTTATAAGTACACCCTCTCTTAAAAATTATGAAACTCGGTTCTGCAAATACTTGTAGAAGATATTAAAGAATAGCTTAATATATTGACATATGCAAGTTCTGGTCATGAAACGTTAACTCTCCTTATGTATAAACTTAGTGAAGGAAACTTAAATTAGTACCTTAGAAACGTTAGAAATATAATTCCTTAAAATAAGTTATACATTTAAAAAATTCCTTTTTAAAAACAAAATTATAATGATTTGACAATAGAGGTTGGACGAATGGTGCAGAGATTCTAATTTTCATGCTGTCACTAACCTTGTTAGCCAAATCAATTAGGCTTTATTTATGATCACAAAAGGTTTATGTGGAATGAAATAATATTTTTCATGGTTCTGTATCCTGCCCCTTAACTCCAATATTCGTGCAATTCGCTCTTGAACAACAGAAGTTTGAACTATGTGGGTCCAAATATAGGCAGATTTTCTTCTACCTTTGCCACTCCTGAGGTAGCAAGATTAACCTTTCATCTTCCTCATTCTCTGTAGCCTGTTTAATGTAAAGATGATGAGGATAAATACCTATATAATGGTCAATTCTACTTAATGATTAGTAAATATATTTCCTTTCTTATAATTTTCTTAACATTTTCTTTATTAAAGCTCTCTAGTCTCAGAATTATAAATTTTTCCATGTCTAGAGAAGTGGTAAGTTCTCTATCACTTATAAATAGTAGATATTATTTAAAATATAATACCTATATTACCTATCATAGGTATTATTTACAAGTGATAAGTTTATTTATTTTTATTTTTATTTTAGGATCACAGGGTGCACGCACAGGTTTGTTACATCGATAAACTGCATTTCACTGGGGTTTGGTGTACAAATTATTTCATACCCAAGTAATGAGAATAGTAACCCAAAAGTTTTTTTGTTCTCACCCTCCTCACACCCTCCACTCTCAATTAGATCCCAGTGTATCTTGTTCCCTTCTCTTTGTCCATGTGTACTCAGTAATTAGCTCTCACTTATAAGTGAGAACATTCAGTATTTGGTTTTCTGTTCCTCTATTAATTTGCTTAGGATAATAGCCTCCAGTTGCATCCATATTGCTGCAGAGGACATGATTTTGTTCTTTTTTTAATGAATGTATGTATACTCAGTGTGATGTACCACATTTTCTTTATCCAGTCCACTGTTGATAGGCGTCTAAATTGATTCCATGTCTTTGCTATTGTGAATTATGCTGCAATGAACATATGTGTGCATATGTCTTTATGGTAGAACAATTAATATTCCTTTAGGTATATATCTAGTAATAGGATAGCTGGGTTGAATGGTAATTCAACTCTTAGTTCTTTGAGTAATTTCCAAACTGCTTTTCACAGTGGTTGAACTAATTTATATTTTCACTAGCAGTAATTAAGTGTTTCCTTTCTCCTCAGCCTCACCAACATCTGTTCTTTTTTGAATTTTTAAAAATAGAAATTCTAACTGGTATGAAATGACATGTCATTGTGGTTCTGATTTGCATTTCTGTAATGATTAGTGATATTGAATATTCTTTTATATATTTGTTGGCCGTGTGTATGTCTTCTTTTGAGAAGTGTTTGTTCATGTCTTTTGCCCATTTTTTAAAGCAGTTGTTTGGTTTTTGCTCGTAAGTTTGTTTAAGTTCCTTGTAGATTCTTGATATTAGACTTTTGCTGGATGCGAAGTATGCAAATATTTTCTCCAACTCTGTAGGTTGTTTGTTTACTATTGATAGTTTCTTTTGCTGTGCAGAAGATCTTTAGTTTAATTAGGTCCTGCTTGTCAATTTTTGGTTTTGTTACCATTGCTTTTGGCATCTTTGTCATGAAATCTTTGCCAGGGCCTGGTTTAGATTGGTATTTTCTAGGTTTTCTTCTAGAGTTTTTATAGTTTTAGGTTTGCATTTAAGTCTTTAATCCATCTTGAGTTTATTTTTGTGTATGACAAAATGTAAGGGACTAGTTTGAATCTTCTGCCTATGGCTAGCCAGTTATCCCAGCACCATTTATTGAATAGGAAATACTTTTCCCATTGCCTGTTTTTGTTGACTTTGTTGAAGATCAGATGGCTGTGGGTGTGTGGCATTATTTCTGGGTTCTCCGTTCTTTTCTATTAGTCTGTGTATCTGTTTTCGTACCAGTACCATGCTGTCTTGGTTACTGTAGACTTGCAGCAGACTTTGAAGTTGGGTAGTGTGATGGGTAGTGTGATGCCTCCAGCTTTGTTATTTTTGCTTTGGCTATTTGGGCTGTTTTTTTGGCTCTATATGAGTTTTAGAAATCTGTGAAAAATGCCATTGGTAGCTTGATAGAAATGGTGCCGATTCTGTAAATTGCTTTGGGCAGTATGCCCATTTGTACAATATTGATTCTTTCCTATCCACGTCATAGAATGTTTTTCCATTTGTTTGTGTCATTTCTGATTTCTTTCAGTGACGTTCTATAGGTATTGTTACAGAGATCTTTCACTTTCCTTGTTAGCTGTATTTTTAGATATTTTCTTCTTTTTGTGCCTGTTGTGAATGGGATTACATTCTTGATTTGGCTCTCAGCTTGGATGTTACCGGTGTATAGAAATGCTACTTATTTTTGTACAATAATTTCTGTATCCTACAAACTTTGCTGAAGCTGTTTATTAAATGTAGGATATTTTGGGCACAGACAGGAGGTTTTCTAGGTGTAGAATCCTATCACATTTTCAGTGAAGAGATATGATTTGACTCTGTGTCTTCATATTTCAATGCCTTTTCTTTCTTGCTCTTGCCTGATTGCTCTGGCTAAGACAACTAGTACTATGTTGAATAGGAGTAGTGAGAGTGGGTATCCTTGTCTTGTTCTGGTTCTCAAGAGTAATATTTCCAGTTTTTGCCTGTTCAGTGTTGGCTGTGGTTTGTGATAGGTGGCTCTTATTATTTTGATGTATGTTCCTTTGATGTGTAGTTTATTGAAGTTTATTTTTTTTAACATGGAGTATTGAATTTTATCAAAAGCCTTTTCTGAGTGTACTGAGGTGATTATATGTTTTTTGTTGTTATTGTTGTTGTTGTTTTCTTTATGTGATGAATCACAGTTAATGATTTGCATATGTTGAACTGACCTTAGATCCTAGGAATAAAGCTGACTTAATTGTGGTCGATTAGCTATTTGATGTGCTGCTGGATTGAATTTGCTTGTATTTTGTTGAGGATTTTTGCATCTATGTTCATCAGAGATATTGGCCTGAAGTTTTCTATTTTTCTGTGTGTGTCTCTGCCAGGTTTTGATATCAGAATGATGCTAGCCTCCTGCTGTGAGTTGTGCAGGAGTCCTTCCTCCTCCATTTTTTGGAATAATTTTTGTAAATTGTTACCAGTTCTTTATACCACTGTCAGAATTCAGCTGTGAATTTGTCTTGTCCCTGGTTGGGTAGGATTTTTTTAATACTGATTAATGTTCAAAACTCATTTTAGCCTGTTTAGGGTTTCAATGTCTTCCTGGTTCGATATTGGGAGATTGTATAGTTCTAGTAATTTATCCACTTCTTGTAGGTTTTCTAGTTTGTGTGCATAGAGCTGTTTGTAATAGTTTCTGAGTTTTTCTTTTTTGTTTTGTATTTCTGTGGGATTGGTGATAACGTCCCCTTTGCCATTTTTAATTGTGTTTATTTGGATCTTCTCTCTTTTTTCTTTATTGATCTAAGTAGTTGTCTATTAATCTTGTTTCTTCTTTCCAAGAATCAACTTTCGGTTTTGTTGCTCTTTTGCATAGATTTTCACATCTCAGTTTCTTTCAGTTCAGCTCTATTTTGGTTGTTGCTTTCCTCCTGCTAGTTTTGGAGTTGGTTTGCTCTTGCTTCTCTGGTTCCTCTAGATGTGATGTTAGGGTTTTAGAGATATTTCTTTCTGATGTGGGCATATTGAGCTATAAACTTTCCTCTTAACACTATTTACCTGTGTCCCAGAGATTCTGGTATGTTGTATCTTTGTTTTCATTAGTCTTAAAGAATTTCTTGATTTCTGCCTTAATTTCATTCTTTGCCCAAAAGTCATTCAGGAGCAGATTATTTAATTTCTACATAGTTGAATGACTTTGAGAGATCTTGGTATTGATTTCTGTTTTTATTGCACTAAGATCTGATTGTGTGGTTGGCATGATTTTGGTTTTTTAAAATTTGTTGAGAATTTCTTTACATTCAAGCATGTGGTTAATTTTAGAGTATAGGCCATGTGCAGATGAAAAGAATGTCAATTCTATTGTTTTTACATGGAGTCTTCTCTAGATGTCTGTTGGGTCCATTTGGTCAAGTGTTGAGTTTAGGTTTCAAATATCTTTGTTAGTTTTCTGCCTTGATAATCTGTTTAATGCTGTCAATAGGGTGTTAAAGTCTCCCACTGTCACTGTGTGGTTATCTAAGTTTCCCTGAAGTTGTTTTTTCTGGGTACTGTTGTGTTGAGTGCATACATATTTAGGATAGTTAAGTCTTCTTGTTGTATGGAACCCTTTATCATTATGTAATTTCCTTCTTGGACCTTTTTGATAGTTGGTGATTTAAAGTCTGTTTTATTTGGAATAGGAATAATAAACCCTGCTGTTTTTTGCTTTCCATTTGCATCATAGAGTTTTCTCCATCCATTTACTTTGAGCTTTTGGGTGTCATTGCGTATGAGATGCATCTCTTGAAAACCCCATACAGTTGAGCCTTGCTTCTTTATCCAACTTGCCACTTCTGTGCCTTTTAAGTGGGGCATGTAGCCCACTTACATTCAAGGAATATTGATATGTACACATTTTATCCTGTCACTGTGAAATTAGCTAACTCTTATGGAGACTTGATTGTGTGTATAGTTCTTTATGGTGTCAATGATCTATGTACTCAAGTGATTTTTTTTAATTTTAATTTTTCTTTTTCTTTTTTTTTTTTTTTTTTTTGGTGTCCAGTAATGGTCTTTTGTTTCCATGTTTCACATTACCTTAAGGGCACCTTGTAAGACATGTCTGGTGATAAAGAATTCTCTTAGCATTTACTTGTCCAAAAAGAATTTTATTTCATCTTTGCTTAGTTTGGCTGGATATGAAATTCTTTGTGGAAATTATTTTTCTTTAAGGATGCTGAATATAGGCCCCCAGTCCCTTCTGGCTTGTAAAGGTTTCTGCTCAAAGCACTCTGCGCTTAGTTGATGGGTTCCCTTTATAGGTGACATGCCCCTTCTCTCTAGCTGCTTTCTTTCACAGTGACCTTGGAGAATCTGATTACTATGTGTCTTGGAGATGGTCATCTTATATAGTATCTTGCAGGGGTTCTCTGAATTTCCTGAATTTGAATCCTAAACTCTCTAGTGAGGTTGGGCAATTTTGAGGGACAATATTCTCAAATATGTTTTTCAAATTGCTTGCTCTCTCATACTCAATGTTTCTCAAATTGCTTGCTCTCTCATACTCAATGTATGGCAGTGAGTCATACATTTGGTCTGTTTGCATAACCATATTTCTTAGAGTTCTTGTTCATTCTTTTTGATTTTTTAATTTATGTCCGACAGAGTTGATTTGCATTGGTTTTCAAGCTCTGAGATGTTTTCCTCAGCTTGGTCTATTCTGCTGTTCATATTTCCAATTATATTATGAATTTCTTGTAGTGAGTTTTTCAGCTCTATTAGATCAGTTTCATTCTTTTTAAAGATGGCTATTTCATCTTTCAGCTCTTGTATTGTTTACGAGATCATCTGAGGCTGAGTTGCAAGTAGGTGCAGCCAGGAAGAGACCCTGGGAGAGACTGGCAGGCAGAGGGGCACTCAGATCAGCCTGGCCCCATCCCACGGGCAAGATAGCTCTGTTCTTTCTAGGAGCCACTGTCAACAAAGGCCAAAGCCAACATAAAGAGTGAGACGAGCCTTGAAGGATGGGCATCCCTGGCTGTGCTCCACTGTAGCTGTTCCTTGCCAAACCAGCTGGACTCCACACAAGCTAGAGTCCTGTCCCTGTCAACTCTCCAACCAGCTCTCTTTGCATGTCCATGGAGGTCACTGGGTCTCCTGCAGCTAGGATTCCAGAGGTCTATGGTGAGAGTTGGGCCATTCCATGCCTATTTAACTCATTCCTTCCCCAGTAACTACTTGGGGCCAGGAATGAGTCCTGGTGCTCAGTAGCCCCACACAGAGTTCCTAGCTTCCTTCTCCTTCATCCCAATGTCTGTATCTTCTCTCCATCCACTCTCAATGGCCTCCTTCCAAAGCTTTACTTGGAGTGTGCCAGTCTTCATGAAGGTCTGGTCTCTTGGTGGGAGAAGCACTTCCTGGCTGTGTCTAGTCAACCATCTTGTCTTTTCCCTCAAATAAGTGTTGTATTGACCATATTATAAATAATTTTACGCAAAGAAGAGTTGTATAAATCTTATGAGACAGGTTCATTCTCTAGTTTATTTGTAGGTAAATAAAAGACATCTTAATATAAGAATAGGATCTGTTCAGAAAGAGGGGGTGCTTGCAAACACACAGACTCACTCTTGTACCACCACTTCCCAAGGCAAATGAGTAATGACTCTAAATTATCACACAATCCTGTTTGAAATCTATTTCCTTACCAAGCATTCTCTAAATGTAAAAGTGGTATACAAGTATCATTATTTGAAGAAGATCTGGCTGTATTTCTGGAAAAACCAATAACTTCATCTGAATAGCTCTTATAATCAATAACAAAGTTTAGGAAATCAATATATAGAAATCTGTGCCAGTACAATATATATTTTAAAATATAGTCACGAAGAAAATCATTGCTACAATGAGATGCAAAAGAAAACCAAAAAATAAGAAAAAGACAGCCGGTGCTTTGATTGAGAAGATCAGTTTTTAAACCTGTTAGTGCCATATATGTAATCTACAAGGATTTTAAAAGTATATAGCTAGATGAATTGATTAAAAAGTGTACAATATATATAAAAACATGCAAGAGCAGCCAAAAAATTAAGGAAAAAATGATAGTAATTGAATGAACTAACTCTATCTGATATTATAGCACATTATGAAACTGTTATAATCAAAACAGCATGGTACTGATATAATTTTGTGGAACCTAATAGAAAAAGGCATCCATATTTGCGAAAGTGTAGTGTTAAGATTTTACATAAGTGAAAAACAGTGAGGAAGTGACAATTGAGAGTACTTGGATAAATAAACTTAGATTTCCATCTCATTTCTTATAACAAAATTATTTGAAACTGTAAAAGTATTGGAATAGAACTTAGATCAAAAATACATTACTGTAAATGACCAGCCTGGCTAACATGATGAATCCCCATTTCTACTAAAAATATAAAAATTATCCAGGCATGGTGGCGGACGTCTGTAATCCCAGCTACTCAGAAGGCTGAGGCGGGAGAATTGCTTGAACTCAGGAGGCAGAGCTTTCAGTGACCTGAGATCGCACCGTTGCACTACAGCCTGGGCGACAGATCAAGACTCCATCTCGGGGAGCAAAAATAGACCAGAAATAAATAATTCATAAGTTGGAATTGTGAGCCATTCTGAGTAGCGTGATAAAATCTTGTACTATCCTGCTTCATCTAACCTGGGATGCGAATCATCCTTTTGTCTAGCATATCCACATTGTATATACTATTTGCCATCACTTACTAGCCAGATTGGTTTTCAGATTGAAAAAGTAGAGTACATATGGGCTTGGTACTATCCACTGGGGCATCCACTGGGGTCTTGGAACATATATCCAGAGGACAAGGGTGGATACTCTATAGTATTATAGAACAAGCCTTAGGATCAATGGTAAAATAAAAAATAGACAGAAAAAAATGTATAATTTGTGTACAAATTGTGTAGTATTTTTAAAAATAATGCACGCAATGCTTTGTTAGTATAGGAACATATCTAGAAGAATTCACCAGAAATTAATCACATCTATTGCATCTGAAGCATGGAAGACAAGAAGAGAACACAGGCAGAGAGGAAGAATTTTTCTCTCTATAGTTTTTTTTTTTTTTTTTCCTGCTACTGGAGTGAATGGGGCTGTGCAAACTGGTAGATAGTACTTATAAATATTTGAAGGCTTTATTATTTAGAACACCTTTATCATGTAATTTAACAATCATATTAACAAAATGAGATAGTATCATGTCTATTTTACAGAGGAGGAATGGAAGGCTAAGAAAATTTAAGTATGCAGGTTAAAGAAGTTTATTAAGGCAAGAATCAGGAAGTGGCTCCAAAATGCATTTGCTGGGAATAGACACAGATATCCTTCATGGCGAGGTCCAAGGTTAAGTCAAATTTGGCCTTTTGGGTATTACCACCCCTCTTTAAATTCCTTGGGATAGCTTTCCCAACCAATGGGCACATGTTTAACTTTGGTGATATCAAAGAATGAGGCCACCATTTAGTTTTTGGAAACACATACACACACAGTGCTGAATTTATTGCTTACTTAAGTAAGGGAGAGCTATTCTGATTAGGTACATCCTCTCTGAGGATAACAAGGAACTGATTGTATAAAAGACTTTTGGGAAATAGTGAGTCAGGGAGTTGGTGGAGTTCTCGGGATGGGTTGATGTCACCTTTAGAAACATAGTTACTTGGGCAAGAATGTAGTTGATAGATTGAGTTTTTTTTTTTTTTTTTTTAATTATACTTTAAGTTCTAGGGTATGTGTGCATAACGTGCAGGTTTGTTACATATGTATACTTGTGCCATGTTGGTGTGCTGCACCCATCAACTCGTCAGCACCCATCAATTCATCATTTATATCATGTATAACTCCCCAATGCAATCCCTCCCCTCTCCCCTCCCCATGATAGGCCCCAGTGTGTGATGTTCCGCTTCCCGAGTCCAAGTGATCTCATTGTTCAGTTCCCACCTATGAGTGAGAACATGCGGTGTTTGGTTTTCTCTTCTTGTGATAGTTTGCTAAGAATGATGGTTTCCAGCTGCATCCATGTCCCTACAAAGGACGCAAACTCATCCTTTTTTATGGCTGCATAGTATTCCATGGTGTATATGTGCCACATTTTCTTAATTCAGTCTGTCACTGATGGACATTTGGGTTGATTCCAAGTCTTTGCTATTGTGAATAGTGCCGCAATAAACATACGTGTGCATGTGTCTTTGTAGTAGCATAATTTATAATCCTTTGGGTATATACCCAGTAGTGGGATGGCTGGGTCATATGGTACATCTAGTTCTAGGTCCTTGAGGAATCGCCATACTGTTTTCCATAATGGTTGAACTAGTTTACAATCCCACCAACAGTGTAAAAGTGTTCCTATTTCTCCACATCCTCTCCAACACCTGTTGTTTCCTGATTTTTTAATGATTGCCATTCTAAGTGGTATGAGATGGTATCTCATTGTGGTTTTGATTTGCATTTCTCTGATGGCCAGTGATGATGAGCATTTTTTCATGTGTCTGTTGGCTGTATGCATGTCTTCTTTTGAGAAATGTCTGTTCATATCCTTTCCCCACTTTTTGATGGGGTTGTTTGTTTTTTTCTTGTATATTTGTTTGAGTTCTTTGTAGATTCTGGATATTAGCCCTTTGTCAGATGAGTAGATTGCAAAAATTTTCTCCCATTCTGTAGGTTGCCTGTTCACTCTGATGGTAGTTTCTTTTGCTGTGCAGAAGCTCTTTAGTTTAATTAGATCCCATTTGTCAATTTTGGCTTTTGCTGCCGTTGCTTTTGGTGTTTTAGACATGAAGTCCTTGCCCATGCCTATGTCCTGAATGGTACTACCTAGGTTTTTTTCTAGGGTTTTTATGGTATTAGGTCTAACATTTAAGTCTCTAATCCATCTTGAATTAATCTTCGTATAAGGAGTAAGGAAAGGATCCAGTTTCAGCTTTCTACTTATGGCTAGCCAATTTTCCCAGCACCATTTATTAAATAGGGAATCCTTTCCCCATTTCTTGTTTTTGTCAGGTTTGTCAAAGATCAGATGGCTGTAGATGTGTGGTATTATTTCTGAGGACTCTGTTCTGTTCCATTGGTCTATATCTCTGTTTTGGTACCAGTACCATGCTGTTTTGGTTACTGTAGCCTTGTAGTATAGTTTGAAGTCAGGTAGCGTGACGCCTCCAGCTTTGTCCTTTTGACTTAGGATTGTCTTGGCAATGTGGGCTCTTTTTTGGTTCCATATGAACTTTAAAGCAGTTTTTTCCAATTCTGTGAAGAAACTCATTGGTAGCTTGATGGGGATGGCATTGAATCTATAAATAACCCTGGGCAGTATGGCCATTTTCACGATATTGATTCTTCCTATCCATGAGCATGGTATGTTCTTCCATTTGTTTGTGTCCTCTTTGATTTCACTGAGCAGTGGTTTGTAGTTCTCCTTGAAGAGGTCCTTTACATCCCTTGTAAGTTGGATTCCTAGGTATTTTATTCTCTTTGAAGCAATTGTGAATGGAAGTTCATTCCTAATTTGGCTCTCTGCTTGTCTGTTACTGGTGTATAAGAATGCTTGTGATTTTTGCACATTAATTTTGTATCCTGAGACTTTGCTGAAGTTGCTTATCAGCTTAAGGAGATTTTGGGCTGAGACAATGGGGTTTTCTAAATATACAATCATGTCATCTGCAAACAGGGACAATTTGACTTCTTCTTTTCCTAACTGAATACCCTTTATTTCTTTCTCTTGCCTGATTGCCCTAGTCAGAACTTCCAACACTATGTTGAATAGGAGTGGTGAGAGAGGGCATCCCTGTCTTGTGCCAGTTTTCAAAGGGAATTTTTCCAGTTTTTGCCCATTTAGTATGATATTAGCTGTGGGTTTGTCATAAATAGCTCTTATTATTTTGAGGTACGTTCCATCAATACCGAATTTATTGATCGTTTTTAGCATGAAGGGCTGTTGAATTTTGTCAAAAGCCTTTTCTGCATCTATTGAGATGATCATGTGGTTCTTGTCTTTGGTTCTGTTGATATGCTGGATTATGTTTATTGATTTGCGAATGTTGAACCAGCCTTGCATCCCAGGGATGAAGCCCACTTGATCATGGTGGATAAGCTTTTTGATGTGCTGCTGAATCCGGTTTGCCAGTATTTTATTGAGGATTTTTGCATCGATGTTCATCAGGGATATTGGTCTAAAATTCTCTTTATTTGTTGTGTCTCTGCCAGGCTTTGGTATCAGGATGATGTTGGCCTCATAAAATGAGTTAGGGAGGATTCCCTCTTTTTCTATTGATTGGAATAGTTTCAGAAGGAATGGTCCCAGCTCCTCCTTGTACCTCTGGTAGAATTCGGCTGTGAATCCATCTGGTCCTGGACTTTTTTTGGTGGGTAGGCTATTAATTGTTGCCTCAATTTCGGAGCCTGCTATTGGTCTATTCAGGGATTCAACTTCTTCCTGGTTTAGTCTTGGGAGAGTGTAAGTGTCCAGGAAATTATCCATTTCTTCTAGATTTTCTAGTTGATTTGCATAGAGGTGTTTATAGTATTCTCTGATGGTAGTTTGTATTTCTGTGGGGTCGGTGGTGATATCCCCTTTATGATTTTTTATTGCATCTATTTGATTCCTCTCTCTTTTCTTCTTTATTAGTCTTGCTAGTGATCTGTCAATTTTGTTGATCTTTTCAAAAAACCAACTCCTGGATTCATTGATTTTTTGGAGAGTTTTTTGTGTCTCTATCTCCTTCAGTTCTGCCCTGATCTTAGTTATTTCTTGCCTTCTGCTAGCTTTTGAATGTGTTTGCTCTTGCGTCTCTAGTTCTTTTAATTGTGATGTTAGAGTGTCAATTTTAGATCTTTCCTGCTTTCTCTTGTGGGCATTTAGTGCTATAAATTTCCCTCTACACACTGCTTTAAATGTGTCCCAGAGATTCTGGTATGTTGTATCTTTGTTCTCATTGGTTTCAAAGAACATCTTTATTTCTGCTCTCATTTCGTTATGTACCCAGTAGTCATTCAGGAGCAGGTTGTTCAGTTTCCATGTAGTTGAGCAGTTTTGATTGAGTTTCTTAGTCCTGAGTTCTAGTTTGATTGCACTGTGGTCTGAGAGACAGTTTGTTATAATTTCTGTTCTTTTACATTTGATGAGGAGTGCTTTACTTCCAATTATGTGGTCAATTTTGGAATAAGTGCAATGTGGTGCTGAGAAGAATGTATATTCTGTTGATTTGGGGTGGAGAATTCTATAGATGTCTATTAGGTCCGCTTGGTTCAGAGATGAGTTCAATTCCTGGATATGCTTGTTAACTTTCTGTCTTGTTGATCTGTCTAATGTTGACAGTGGAGTGTTGAAGTCTCCCATTATTATTGTATGGGAGTCTAAGTCTCTTTGTAAGTCTCTAAGGACTTGCTTTATGAATCTGGGTGCTCCTGTATTGGGTGCATATATATTTAGGATAGTTAGCTCTTCCTGTTGAATTGATCCCTTTACCATTATGTAATGGCCTTCTTTGTCTCTTTTGATCTTTGATGGTTTAAAGTCTGTTTTATCAGAGACTAGGATTGCAACCCCTGCTTTTTTTGGTTCTCCATTTCCTTGGTAGATCTTCCTCCATCCCTTTATTTTGAGCCTATGTATGTCTCTGCATGTGAGATGGGTCTCCTGAAGACAGCAGACTGATGGGTCTTGACTCTTTATCCAGTTTGCCAGTCTGTGTCTTTTAATTGGAGCATTTAGTCCATTTACATTTAAGGTTAATATTGTTATGTGTGAACTTGATCCTGCCATTATGATATTAACTGGTTATTTTGCTCGTTGTTTGATGCAGTTTCTTCCTAGCCTCGATGGTCTTTACATTTTGGCATGTTTTTGCAATGGCTGGTACCGGTTGTTCCTTTCCATGTTTAGGGCTTCCTTCAGGGTCTCTTGTAAGGCAGGCCTGGTGGTGACAAAATCTCTAAGCATTTGCTCATCTGTAAAGGATTTTATTTCTCCTTCACTTATGAAAATTAGTTTGGCTGGATATGAAATTCTGGGTTTAAAATTCTTTTCTTTAAGAACGTTGAATATTGGCCCCCAGTCTCTTCTGGCTTGTAGAGTTTCTGCTGAGAGATCTGCTGTTAGTCTGATGGGCTTCCCTCTGTGGGTAACCCGACCTTTCTCTCTGGCTGCCCATAAGATTTTTTCCTTCATTTCAACTTTGGTGAATCTGGCAATTATGTGTCTTGGAGTTGCTCTTCTGGAGGAGTATCTTTGTGGCATTCTCTGTATTTCCTGAATTTGAATGTTGGCCTGCCCTACTAGGTTGGGGAAGTTCTCCTAAAAATATGGAACGCTTCACGAATTTGCATGTCATCCTTGCGCAGGGGCCATGCTAATCTTCTCTGTATCGTTCACAATTTTAGTATATGTGCTGCCAAAGCGAGCACGATAGATTGAGTTTTAAAAGCTTGTTCATGAGGGTAAACCTATCCTTATTTAGCTGATTTTCAAAAGCAAAGGACTGTCACTGATTGGTTTGCAAAAGTGTGTTCACGAGGTTCTGTATCACTGTATCACTGTTGATTTAAAACGAATTTTTATGGTTATTTGTTGTCATGATTACAACATAATCAGAATTTTCCTAGGTGTATGGGAACTTTTAAAATATTTTTCTCCATGTAGATTGTAGGTGTTTCCCATTTTGGGCAACAACTTCTGCTCTTCAGTGTCATGCAAGTATGTCTTCTGGGCTACCTAGTGTGTAGACATTAATGACTTGTTCTTAGAGTTCACCCTTGCTCATTTTCTTCTCCCACGTAAAGAATGTATGAAAGAAGCGTTGACACTTTGGGGAGTAATATTCTGAAATTCTGACATCAGTCTAATCTTTTTGTAGCCAGAATCCTTGCTAAACCCGGAAAGAATTCAGATTTCTTTGGATCTATTTGAGGAATTTGTGATTACAGGCAATCAGTGGTCTATTTACATGACAGCCCGATAATTTTGACTGAGAGAGGGAAGGAGAGATTGGTGCACAGGATCTTTGAGAAAAGACAATGAAAGAGTCATTAAGTGTCTGGGCCTCTTTCTAGTTGCCTACACATTTTCTTGAGCATCTATGGAAAGAGGCATGGAAGGAAGTACTATTTTCATAAAAACCTTTTTCAGATACAATGAGAAAGTGCACAACAGTTCAAGTTAGATCACCTGGGTGGCAACAACTGATAAATATGGGAACAGGCAGTTTCACTAGTGCCTTTCTGACTCTTGTGGATTGTTGGCTTTGGGATGTTTGGGAGACAGCATCTTTGTCTCCCAAACATCCCAAATCACAGCAGTTGGGCACCTTCAGCCAGATTGGGGAACAGAAGTTATTGCTAAGGAGAAACTAGGGCAGGAGAGCAAGGTCAGGGCAAGTTTTCCCAAGGTAGGTTTGAGACTCTAATAGGCTTTCACGTAGGGAAGCCTAAGAAATGTTAGGGGGCCTATTTTCTAGGAGACTGGAGATTTTGTGGGTAAATGGAGACAAAAGCAGAATATATGATTATTACATAACTTTGTTTAACTGTTAAAGTGACACCCATCTGCATCAATAGAACTGAGAATTAAGGATGTTCAGTTTACATTTATTTAATTCCGATTAAAAACCAATGTTGATCCTGCTCTGACGTTACTTTTTGTTCTTCAAGATTCATAAGCACTTATCTCTTTGTGTTCTAGACATAGTCAATTTATTCATTCATTCATCTGGTTATATACTTCATTCAGGCATTCAAACAACAAACATTTATTAGTTGCACACAATAATGAAAAGACAGTTTCTACACTCGTAGTGTTTGTGGCTTAGTAGCTAAAAATCACAATGATAATTATAATATTTTGATACGTATAATGGAGTTATACACAGAGTAAAAAAAGTTGTACAGAAAAATAGGGTCTTAAATCAGCTGGGTAGAGTCAGAGAGAGCCTCCCATAAAATGAAATCTGAGTCATAAAGAAAGATTAGTTGGTTTCCAAGTGGTGACAGTGAGGAGGAGTACCGCAGGCAGTTACATGCAAATGCATGAGAGATTTGTCAGGGAACAACAGAGGATGTTAAATTACTTGAGCATTTAGAATAGAAGTAGAATGGTAAAGGATGAAATTGAATGGATGTTAAGGATACACATAATGAAATGGTACTTAATGCCCTAGTACAGAGTTTATTATGGTGAGCAATTGAAAAAGGTTAAACAAGGAGTAATAGGATTAGATTTTCCTGAGTGTAAATCACATTAATAACATTTTTCAATATAATAAATATACGTAATTATATAATATATATCTACATCCTTATCTAATCAATTTCTCTATATTTTACAAACTACCTCCCTACCTTTCTTATATTTTTCTTCAATACCCAGTTCAATTTCATATGAAACTATCTCATAACTATTTCCAGGTAAAATAAGAAAATTCTTAAAACTGATTTTAGGAGGGTATGTAAAGATGTCCCCCATATGACAGCCAGTGTCATCTTTCCAATCAAGAAGTAGCAGTCCTATTTTAGCTAAATATGCTAAAAATATATCTGAAACTAGCTACTTGAGAAACTTATTTGGAAAAGTCATTCTTCACAGAAGAATTTCTATCTGTACTGCTCCAACAGTGCACTTAATTTCTAGAAGATTGTCAAATAAGAGTTTTACTCTACATTTTTGTGGCTGGGCATAACCTTTTATTTTTCTTCTAGCTCCTTTTCTTATTAGTGATGTAATTCCCTCAGGAATCTCCACATAAAGAAAGACATCTGTTTCCATTTTCTTCTTAGAGGAACAGTATCTCTATACATTATTGAATAGATTAGTGTCATGAGTGTTAGCACTTTCCGTGAAGCACAATCCCAAAGTCCAAGAAAAATTGAGATCCCCAGAGGAGAGGATGGAAAGTGTTCCCCCCACACCACAGGGTGCTTTACTGCTGCTGCTGCTGCTGCTGTTTAATGTAAAGGGTGATATGTTTTTCTTTTTTTTCCTTCTTCCCTCTCTTCTTCTCTTCTTCTTCTCTTCCCTTTTTGCTTCCTTCCCGTTTTTTTTTTTTTTTTTTTTTTTTTTTTTTTTTGGAGGCAGAGTTTCACTCTTGTTGCCCACGCTGGAGTGCAATGGCACAATCTCAGCTCTCTGCACCCCCCGCCTCCTGGATTCAAGCGATTCTCCTGCCTCAGCCTCCCGAGTAGCTGGGATTACAGGGGCCTGCCACCATGCCCAGCTAATTTTTTGTCTTTTTACTGGAGATGAGGTTTCTCTATATTGGCCAGGCTGATCTCGAACTCCTGACCTCAGGTGATCCGCCCACCTCGGCCTCCCAAAATGCTGGGATTACAGGCTTGAGCCACTGTGCTGGCCTTCCAGTTTTTATGTGCAAAGTTGGTAAAGAAATAGAGGTATTTTACTTTCACTGAGCATGTAAATTTCCATTTCCATTCTAAATTTGAAAATGATAATATGATTTTGTTTTCTGCAACATCTTAGAAGTATAATGTGTCTCAAATGGTTTTACAGCTCAAAAGAGAAGTATTAATTTTAAGTAAAAAATACATTATATAGGAATAAATGAGAGAATAATCTATGAGCAAAGAGAGATGCTGTATTTATCTCTCAAGCAGCATAGTTAATTCACATATTTTGGTCATTTATTTTGGGTGAAGTCTATTTCATGAATTATGAACACGTTCAGTAATAAAGGACTGAGAAATTTGTTCCGTGTCACAAATCACATATTTTTATTTTTAAAAACATACATCACTTCAGCTAGGTTAAAATATATCATCTTGTGACTTTCTTTTGCAGATTATGTAGTTCTATCAGTGGGCCTTATGTCATTTATCTTAGTACTATATATTAGCCTAAATCTTAGGATTCATGAATATTGGCAAAGAAATACACCCCCATTAAGCATGTTGCATATATAATATGTAAGCATTTATATAAGCAAATGTTGATCATTGTTTTTGAAGATAATGTTCATTTTTTAAAAAGTAATTTAGCTCGAAGCTGACAGTAGGAAACAATAAGGAAATCAACCTTTATCAAATGTACAGTATGTGCCAGGCCTGGTATACACAATATCTTATTAAAACCTTACACAAACTCTAAGTTCGCTATTGTTTTCTCCATTTTATAGATGAAGATGCTCAGTCTGAGAGAAGTTAAGAGGTTTAGCCCTGTTTGTACAAAATCCAAGTATTGGAGCTTTGAATAAAATTCAGATCTGTCTGGCTTCAAATCCATGCTCTTTTCAGAATATTATATAAAAGATTTGAAGACTAATGACACTATTGAGTAAATTATGTGTTTTGTGCTAAATTCAGATAATTTTTAATACAGGTGCTCCTTGAATTTGTTTCAAAAATAAAATCATCCTAAAGTACGATTCCTTCATTGTCTGAAGTGGCCATTTCTTCAAGGTAAAAATTGTTTCATTTGCTAGTCTTCACCTTGCCAAAGTTGCAAACTTGTCAGATATCTAGAAGCTTCTGAAGGGTTTAAGGATATCCCAGTAGGTTCTGGAGAAAGAAAACGAACAGTGTAACACTGTTACTCTTTATCACTGGTGGGGGACAGTGACAAAATAGCCCTTTCTCCCCTGGCAAGTCCTGATACACTTGCTCTTTTGGGTATAAACTTCTGTCTTACCAGATACACATTCACTAAAGATTTTAGCTGGGAGATGAGTGATTTTGGTGCATGGTTTTCCTGAACAGAATTATTAACTCATTCCGTGATTCAGGTATTACCTTGTGTATTTTTATTGGAAGTTAGTGCATGTACCAAAGACTATGTATGTAAAAATGAAAAGTCATTCCTTGAATTCCAAGATTTTTTCTCAGAAATACGAAAGTTTTTTTTTTTTAATACTAATATTCCCACCTGTAATAGTGTCTCAGTTTATTTGGGCTGCTGTAACGAAATATCTTAGGGTAGAAATTGATTGTTCACAATTCTGAAGGCTGGGGTACCCAAGATCAAGACACAGAGTCAGTGTCTGGTGTGAGCTTGTTCTCTGCTTCAAAGATAACACCTTTTTGCTGTGTCCCCGTATGGCAGAAATGGGAGAGACAGCTCCCTTTGACTTCTTTTATAAAGTTTTAAGAGGGAAATTTGGGCAACATAGCGAGACCCCTTCTCTACACACACACACACACACACACACACACACACACACACACACAAATTAGCTGGGCTAGTGGTGTATACTTGTAGTCAGGGCTACTTGGGAGACTGAGGTGGGAGTATTCCTTGAGCCCAGGAGTTTGGGCCGCAGTGAGCTGTGATCACTCCACTGCACTCTAGCCTGGACAACAATGTGAGATCTGTCTCTGAAAAAAATGAAATAAAACAAAATAAAATTTTATGAGGGCAGGACCCTCATGACTTAATCACTTCACAAAATACCCCACCTCTTAACACTATCACATTGGGTGTTAGTTCCTAGCATATGAATTTTGAGAAGACACCAACATGCAAATCATAGCAACAGGTTTCATGGAACGTGCTTCTGTATAAGATCATTCCATACGCATTGGTTTCTCAACTTGTGCACTATTGACATTTGGGTTGGATACTTCTTTGTTGTGGGCGGCTGCCCTTTTCAGGATATTTAACAGCATCCCTGTGTTCTATCCACTAGATGCCAGTAGCATCTCCTCTTCTAAGTCGTGACAATCAAAAATATTTTTAAGTATTGTCACCTATCTCCCAGGAGCTGAAATTATCCCTAGTTGAGAATCACTACCCTGGGTCCATAGAACTTTATTTCTGGTCAATTTGGAATAGGAAAGAGGAAGATGGTCTTGAAGATAGAGAAGAAAAGAAGATAAGAAAGAAAAGTGAGGTAAATAAAATTAGATGTGAGCAGGATTATTAATAATATACTCAAACTGAAAGCAATCCAAATGTTCATCAGCTGATAAATGGATAGCAAATTGTGGTACAGCCATACCGTGGAAATTCAGCAACATATAGGAATGAACTACTGAACAATGCAAAACAGATTGCATTTTGAAAGAATATTTAAAACACCATGCTCAGTGAAAGAAATTTGACACAAAAGACTGTATACGTGATGATTCTATTTATATGAAGTTCTAGGAAAAACAGTACTATAGTGACAGAAAGCAGACAATGGATGCCAGAGGCTAGGGGTAGGAAAATGCGATTGACCTCAGAAGGGCATCTGGAAGATTTTTGTGGTGGGAAAAATATTCTTTATTTTGATTGTTGTGGCTGCATGACTGTGTGTACATTGCCAATATGAATAAAATGCATACTTACAGTAGTTTAACTTTATTTTACTTAAATTATACCTCAAGAAAACTGTTAAACAAGTAAATGTGAGAATGTAGGAAAATAAGTACAATACAGTGGACAGGATGGGGGTGGTGAGGAATTTCCAGACTCGTCTTTGTAAATAGTCTGTGACAATTGACCTCCTGGAAGTGGAGACGATGCTCAGGGCTGGAATTGATTGGCAGGTCTGATTTTTTTTTGAAGGGGGGGATATCCCTCAGCAGATGCTATTTTACACAGTGGCTTGCTTCTAGTGGGGCCAGTCAGAATTTTCTCAAAGATGATCTGAGAACTCCCAGTGGCCTCTTTGAGAAGCTACAAATAAATAAGAAATAGGAGGTTAATACTGAGGTTCAGCACCCTCAATAAAAAGTCACACAGCAGTGTCTCTTTAGACTCTGAGATGCCAAACAAACTTTAGAAATGACCGTATGGGGTTCATTAAGCAAATTTTCAATGTTTCTTTCCTCCGCAACCCACTTTAGGGGCTTTTCTTTTGACGGAGTCTCGCTCTGTCGCCCGGGCTGGAGTGCAGTGGCGGGATCTCGGCTCACTGCAAGCTCCGCCTCCCGGGTTCCCGCCATTCTCCTGCTTCAGCCTCCCAAGTATCTGGGACTACAGGCGCCCGCCACCTCGCCGGACTACTCTTTTGTATTTTTAGTAGAGACGAGGTTTCACCATTTTAGCCAGGATGGTCTCCATCTCCTGACCTCGTGATCTGCCCGCCTTGGCCTCCCAAAGGAGCTTCTTGACTGGAAAGAATGTGAGTAGAATGATCTTAATGCATTCTTAGCATAAACTTGTTCACCTTTTCTAGAAAATGGTAAGGAAAGAGGCATAGAATTATAAGACAGAAGCCAGAGAATTAGAAGAAGAAAGGGTTTGTTTGTTGTTTTTTAAAGTTTAAAATTGCCTTTAAAGAAAAAGGCTTTATAACTCGATAGACCTGGTGCCCATCCTGGCTCAGTCACACTCTTGCTCAGTGAACTTAAGTCAATTACCTTCTTTTCTGAGACAGAATTTCTTCATATAGAAAATGGGACAGTAGCATCTGCTTCTTATAGTTGTTATGAGAATAAAATGAAAATGCTGTATGAGTTTCTGATGGCTCCTGTAATAAACTGTCACAAACTTGGAGTCTTAAAAGACAAAAAATTATTCTCTCAAGTTCTAGAGGCCAGAAATCCAAAATCAAGGTGTTGGCAGGGCCACACTCTGTATGCAGACGCTAGAGGACAATCCTTCCTTGCCTCATCCAGCTTCTGGTGACTGTTGAGACTCCTTGGGACTGCACCATTTCAATCTCTGTTGCTATTTTCACACGGCCGTCTGTGTGTCTCTGTTCAATTTCCCTCTTCTTTCTTATAAGAACACCTGTTACTGGATTTAGTGCCCTCCCTAATCCAGATGATCTCGTCTCAGGATCCTTCATTATATTTTTACCCTTCTTTCAAACTAGTTCACCTTCATAGGTTCAGGGCAGATATATCTTTTCAGGGTGGGGGGTGGGTGTGACATTATTCAACCCACTACAGGTACTACTTATAGAGAGCACATAGTGTCAGCTCAGTACTTAGTAGCAATTACTATGGTCATGATTTTATTTTATACATTTCATGAGGGCTAAAAAATACTTCTGTAATAATCACTTGGATGCCTCAAATTACATGTAAGTCTACTCTCGTAGGCACAATAATCTGTCAAGATGAATCAATTCTAAAACTAATGAAAATTCTACATTTAGTTAGTCCTTTTTCCAATGCTGTGACAATAGTCCTCTTTTGTCTTCTTCCAATCATCTGTGTAGCCTAACCTTTTTCCAGTAAGGGTGAGCATGAGACCACACCATCATTTTTATTTTACATAGTATTTTAATAGCAAATATTTATTAAACAATTATAATGATAACAATGAATCAAAAGGGTAATACAAAGTATAAAATGTGATAATCTGGAAATTTACTCTAGCTGTATGGAATGGAAGAAAGTTAATCTGTTAGTACTACTTTCCACACAGACTAACACAGAGGTGACGTTACTTGCTCAAGGTCACATAAGCCGTGTGATTTAAGGGACATCCTTACATGTGGAACTATGACTGACTTAGCTGATTTAGGGAACCTCTCTACATAGGAAACTATTACTATAATACACACAATATATAAAGCTCATTATCTCCTCCCTCCCAAGTCAAAAATTTTAATTATATGCTTTTAAAATGCAATAGCTTTTGAAGTTATGATTAAAATACATCTCTGCTTTGCCCAGCAGGATTCTGTTGAGTATCTTAAGTAACTCCAAAGAAACTTTTTTTCTCTCCCTTTTCATAGGCTTAATAACAATCTTTTCTCTCTTGATGTTCCTTTGTAGTGATATATAGGCTTGGTGTTTTCTATAGATAACACAACACAGGATCAAAATGTGCAGAAGTAAAATAAATGGCGTATGAGGCTCATCTGCTATCTGTAGGCAGCACGTTGGCAGCGATTCCGTTTGCTTTACTGCGGTCTTGACAGGCATCCTGCTCCCTGACAGTGAAGCTAACATGCCTCAGCAGTGGCTGCAAAAGCAGCTTCGGGTGATTAAACCTCAGTCTTTCTGTCAGGAAACTGCTGGTGATGTCTTTTCTCATGACTACTTATGTCTCATTATAAGCCTCCTTTCTTCTCTGTAGATTTGACTCTGGCATTGCATAGAAAAAATGCTCACGTGGCTTGTCTTGTTTCCAAATCCCTTACCTTTATATTTTAGGTGACAGGATGCTTTATTTGCTCATTACCAAAGAAGCTGAAAACACAGGAAAATATTTCTGAAAATATTGAAGCTTGCACATGCATTTCTAGTCTAAATATAAATGCTTGATTTCTTTCCCCCAATAGATTATAAATACACATGGTTGCTCTGTTTTCACTGATATTTTTAAAGCAAATATCTCTTTTCAGTATCTTAGTGCTTATGATGTAGTGGATTTGTGAAGTTTATATAAATATATAAAACATTAATTTAAAAAACTAATTTAGGTAAGTCTTCTAGCCAAAGCATAGATTTATAGGCACAGATAAATATTGTAAAAATTCATGTATGTATTTGGTCTAATAGTCTGAACAGGCTTTTGGATGGATGTGAATGGTGAAAAAAGACACGAAAATTATGAAAAATATTGAGCTGGGTGTTGGCACAGGGGAAAGCTATTCCGGGCCTGGAGTATCATCTGTATGACTCAGGAATGGGTATTCATTTATTCATTATTTTATTGTAAGTTCCGGGGTACATGTGGAGGACATGCAGTTTTGTTACATAGGTAAATGTGTGCCATGGTGATTTGCTGCACCTGTCAACCCATCGCCTAGGTATTAAGGCCAGCATGCATTAGCTATTTTTCCTGATGCTCTCCCTCCCCCTCCTTCCCCAACCAGCAGGCCCCAGTGTGTGTTGTTCTCTTGCCTGTGTCCATGTGTTCTCATCTTTCAGCTCCTACTTACAAGTGAGAACATGTGGTATTTGGTTTTCTGTTCCTGATTTAGTTTGCTGAGGATAATGGCTTCCAGCTCCATCCAGTGTGGCGATTCTTCAAAGACCTAGAACCAGAAATATCCTTTAATCCAGCAATCCCATTAATGGGTACATACCCAAAGGAACATAAATCATTCTATTAATATTATAAAGATACATTCATGTACATGTTCATTGCAGCACTATTCATAACAATAGCAAAGACATTGAATCAACCAAAATGCCCATCAATGGTAGATTGGATAAAGAATATGTGGTACATATACACCATAGAATACTATGAAGGCATAAAAAGGAATGAGATCATGTCATTTTCAGGGACACTGGATGGAGCTGGAAGCCATTATCCTCAGCAAACTAGCGCAGGAACAGAAAAGCAAATACTGCATGTTCTCACTTATAAATGGGAGCTGAAGGATGAGAACACGTGGACACAGGGAGGGGAACAACACATACTGGAGCTTGTTGGGGTTGGGGAGGAAGAGGGAGTAAGAGCATCAGGAAAAAATAGCTAATGCACCCTAGGCTTAATACCTAGGTGATGGGTTGATAGGTGCAGCAAGTCACCATGGCACACAATTACCTATGTAACAAACCTACATGTCCAGCACATGTACCCCAGAACTTAATAAAACAAAATAAAAAAAGCTTTAAAAATAAAAAGTAATATATGTTAATTGTTTGATTAATATTGTTTCTAATTTTTAATTACTCTTGTTAAATAATAATCCAATGAACATGCTTATAGATACACCTTTCCCCTTTATTTCTGATAATTGTATCCTCTTTGACAAAGGGTGGAGCTATTATTTTTCATTTTTTCTTTTGTTGTTTAAGTAGTTTCTAGGAAAAAAAATTGCAGCACAAAGAAGCATACCTAAATATTATCAGTGTTTTTGGTGAAATTAGTTCCTATTATTACTAGTGAAATTGGAAACTAGTGTGTGTGTGTGTATGCATATGTGTATGTGTGATATTAAGCTCACAGATAAAATGACTTAAACCCTTTTCCATAATTTTGCATAACTCAGAGGTGATTACATCTTTTTGAATTTTCTGCTACTCAAAAATTTAAAGGAGCTGGTTTAAATTGCTATCTATATTATGTATGTTATTTGAAGGTAAATGTTATGATACATATTATTGTATTTAAGTTTAGTCCATAATCTGTTTTTAGGGTTCAAACTTAGATCAGCTTTTGAACTTTTTCCTTTTTTTTCCAAAATATTATTGTGCAACTATTTTATATTCTTGTTTAAAAAAAAGGAGTAATAGCAAATCTTCAACAAAACCCAAACTTTGACTTTTATCTTCCATCTTCTTTCTAATTCTTGACTGTGATTATTCTTTCTTTCCCTTTTTCTCTAACTCTTTTGTAATTTTTTAGAAAAATTTATTTGAAAAAATCTGCATGGATGATTTGAAGGTTAAAACAAAATTAACATTTAAGTAAAAAATTATTAGGTTAGGTCCAAGTTTGACTTTTTATTTCACTGAAATTACTTGTAACCCGACTCCTTTGGATTGAAGAATCTCCCTTTTTGTTGAGAAAATTTTTTAAAATTATTTTTTATTTTTATTATACTTTACGTTCTAGGGTACATGTGTAGCAAGAACAGAGAAAATTTTTATCCTATTGTGTCTCTGAATATTATTCTTCCATTTTAACATCTATGATTTCTAGCTTAAAATTATTTCTTAGGTTGTGTTTGTCTTTTCTCTCTGTATTCTTAATGAGTGCTGTGTTTTTTGTTTTTCCACACTAGAAATTCAACTTTTAGGCTATGTTTTGTTTTTATAGCCTTCAGTGAACACTTAAATTGTAATTGAATTTTAAAGTCCCCCATTTGTCTTTTTCATGCAATTCTACTTTTATCTGTAATTTTTCTTTTCTTTTAAAAATTTTTTTTAAAATTGAGACATAATTTGGAGTGCAATGGCGCAATCTCAGCTCACTACAACCTCTGCCTCCCAGGTTCAAGCAATACTCCTGCCTCAGCCTCCCAAGTAGCTGGGATTACAGGCATGCACCACCATGCCTAGGTAATTTTTGTATTTTTAGTAGAGACGGGGTTTCACCATGTCGGCCAGATTGGTCTCAAACTCCTGACCTCAGGTGATCTGCCCGCTTTGGTCTCCTAAAGTGCTGGGATGATAGCCACTGTGCCCGACTGGATTTTTCTTATATTATCCTGAAGGCTAAGGTTCTTGAATTTTATTAAAACGGTGCTATGATTTTTAAAAATGTCAAGTATGCCAACCAGTTGTTTTGTTTCTTAATTTTCATGCATTTCTTGGAGAAAGTCATTTTCATTGCCATGATATTTTTTTGCTTTGCTTTGCTTTCTTTCCTTCTTCTTCTTCTTTTTTTTTTTCGAGATGGGGTTTCTGCTCTGCTGCCAGGCTGGAGTGCAATGAGTCTTGGTCTGGAATTTTCCACATTCCTTATTTTTCTTTCTTGTTACACATTCTTTTTTTTTTTTTTTTTTTTTTTATTTTGAGACGGAGTCTCGCTCTGTCGCCCAGGCTGGAGTGGGACTACAGGCGCCCACCACCTCGCCCGGCTAGCTTTTTGTATTTTTTTAGTAGAGACGAAGTTTCACCGTGTTAGCCAGGATGGTCTCGATCTCCTGACCTCGTGATCCGCCCGTCTCGGCCTCCCAAAGTGCTGGGATTACAGGCTTGAGCCACCGCGCCCGGCCTCTTGTTACACATTCTAGGAGTGAGTGCTACCTAGACTTACCATTAATGAACAGCCTTGGCAAGGCCGATGATGTGTCCTCAGCCCTTCAAATAATAACTTGGTTATGAGCGGCCTCACTTTTCTGATCTAATTCTGAAAATCAGGTTCATAGTTTCTCCCCTGTTTAGTTTGCAATGGCTAGTAGGTATTTTTTCTACTCTGAGTCTACTGTTATTTTAACTGGATTGTCTCCTTTTACTGATTTGGGGGATCTGTGACTTGCTTAGAGAGTTAGGGATAACACAAGACTAGGTCCTCCTGCAGCCGGCTTCGCTCTTGGAGCTCATTCATTCTTTGCTCCTGTGTACACCTTTGCTTGGGGGTTCTGGGTCTCATAATCCTTTCCCTTCTGCTGGGAAACTGAAATTAGCTCTCTTTGCATTTAAGTAATCACAGTGTTGAATTTTACTAAGCCTTGTCCTCCTGGAAAATATATAGTAATAATGTGAATACTCTTACCCGTTTGTGTTCTGGGAAATGACTGACTGCAAAGAACAGTCATCTTTCACCACATAACTAGACAAGTATCACACATGTCCCCTTAGTTACCTGTGAATGCCGGAAACACACCCTCCAAATGTCCATCCTTCGCATCATACATGTTAGCTGAACTGTTTTGTTTACAGCGATGAATTAAAACAAAATGCTTGTTAATGAAAAATTTTGGTTAAGTTTATCATCTTCCCCGGATGCCTGAATGTTGATCCATTCCCAGCCTGGGCCAGTCCTCCTTATCAGTCCCTCCTGAGGTAAGTCTGACCTCAGAGTAGAACATGCCCTGATTTACCGTTCCATCCCACTCCTGTTGTTTATCCCAGTTACACTGATTCTTTCTAGCCTTGTTCACTCCACCCTATAAAACAAACAAACGAACAAACAAACAAAAATCCTTTTCTGCCTACCCTTTGAGATGCCTGCAAATCTCCTGGTTGAGTGTTCTACCTATTACAATACTGATTTTTACTATATGGTGAAAGATAGGAATCCAGCTTTATTCTTTTGTATATGGATATCCAGCTGTCTCAGCACAACTGGTTGAAAAGACTATTCTTCCTAAATTTGATTGTCTAGGTACCTTTGTCTAAAATTAATTCACTTTAAATATAAGAGTTTATTTCTGGATTTTCAATTCTATTCCATTGATCTTTATGTCTATCCTTATGTCAGTACCACACTGTCCTGACTTCTGCAGCTTTGTAGTAAGTTTTGGAATCGCAAAGTGTGAATCTTCTAACTTTTTTCTTTTCAAGATTGTTTTGAACATTCTGAGTCCCTTGAATTTCTACATAAATTTTAAAATAAGGTTTTCAATTTCTGCAAAAAAAAAAAAAAAGAAAATTCAGCTAAGATTTTGACAGAGACTACATTGCCTATGTAGACCAATTTGGGGAATGTTACCATCTCAATATTTTTTGTGCTCTCAAACACTGAATATGAAATTTCTTTTTATGTATATATATCTTATTCTTTCAATGATGTTTTATAGTTTTCAGTGTACATGTCTTGAAACTCTTTTATAAATGTATTACTAAATATTTTTTTATTCCTGATGCTATTGTAAATGCAACTGTTTTCTTAGTTTTATTTTTAGATTGTTCTCCTTGTCTTTTTAACATTTATTTAGCAAGAAAAGTTTTTCTCCTGCAAAGATTTGAAAACTCTGGCAGGCCCTGAATTGGCTTTGTAGGGCTGCCGTAACTAAATACCAGAAACTAGGTGGCTTAGAACAGCAAAGTGTATTGTCTCACTCTTCTGGAGGCTAGAAGTCCAGAATCAAGGTGTTCTCAGGGCTATGCTTCCTCTGAAGAGGAATCCTTCCCTGTAGGGAAATTGTTCCTTGACTCTTCTAGTTTCTGGTGGTTTTTCAGTAATTCTAGGAGCTCCTTAGCTTATAGGTGCATCACTCCAATTTTTGCTTCCATCATCATTGGTCCTATGTCGGTCTTCGCAGGGTGTTTTCCTCTTCTTATAAGAAAAGGGCACTAGTTTACTGAATTAGGACCCACCCTAATGACTTCTTCTTGACTTGATTACATCTGAACAGACACTATTTCCAAATCAGATCACATTAACAGGTTCCAGGGGTGAAGACTTCAACATAACTTTTGGAGGGCCATAATTCAACCAGTAATAAGCCCTGTGAGGTTTCGGGGTTATCTTAGGCAATAAAAAGTTCGATGCCATCTTCAAATTTTAAGACCCAGTTTTCATTAAAAAAAAAAAAAAAGAAAACAGAATGTCCAGTCCAGGTCAAAGGTAAGGCCTGTAGACTTCCTGTCCACTATAGAAAAGCATGAAATGGGTTTCTTTTATCTTTTTTGCTAGGCTACTCTACCACTTGCAAGCTGCTGTTTCTGACCTTCTGGAGTTTGGAGGAAGGAAGAAAAGAAAAAGAAGAGAAGAAAGTTATTATTTTACTGATATGGGTTATAAACTGCCATCATTACCTCTAGGCCTAGATTATGCTTATCATGGATTCTTTGGAAACTTCTCTTATATCCCTCTGATTATAAATCTTATGGTATATCCTATATGCACACTATTCCTCCAGCTGTTGGCTCACTCCTCAGCTCCTGGCTTTCCAGTAGTGCTCTCCAAGCAGACACTCTCTGTTGGAGATCGTTTGCCCTTCCCCATTAGCAGTTCTACTGGAAAGAAGCTTACTTTGAGCTAGCTTTACTACTTCATAGCCCATGTCTTGTTCACATACTAAAGTCGTTTTCGTTCTGGAAAGGGTAGCTATATCTCTTTGGATAAGGGAACTAGTAGCCCATCTATTCTCAGTTTTTTCAGATGGTTCAGTCCCTACTGTCTCTAAACTGCAGAAAACACAAACTAACTTGTCCATCCCTGTAGCCCTTCTTAATATACTTTAGGTGAAGAAGGAGGTACCTTTATGCTCTCTCTCTTTTCAACAGGTAACACTCACAGTACTCTAATATCTGTCTCCAAAGATTCTTCCCACATCATTCTCTTGAGACTCCATGTGTTTTTATAATTGGTCTAGATAAAAACTTTAGCTTAAAGGGCCCAAGAATTATATAACTTGTTATTATAGTTTGAATTCTCCCAGAACCAGACCCTAAGACAGGTTTAGAGGGTAAGTAGTTTATTTAGAAGGGGTAGGAAACATCAGCAGAGGACTAAGGAAGTGAGAAAATGAAGAAAAGCTTCTAGAAAAAACATACAACTCTAAAATGACTACCACGATGAAGGATTGAAGCTGAATTCTACAGTGAAACTGGGAAACTGTGTAAAATGCACGCTTCAGAATTATCCCATCGGAGGAGCAAGAGAGAGTGATATTTATAAATCAGAGTTGGTTGAAGGATACTTCTTCCTAGCAAGAAAGAGGAGGAGAAAAAGTGTTAATTTCCTGACATTTCCAGCCTGCTGCACCTGTGAATAGAACTGTTTTGTAGAGATCTAGAATAAGCTTTCAGACACACAGATGCAGATCTTGGCAGTTGGAAGATTTCCAAATAGCACTGTAATTGAAAGGCTCAAAGAATATGGGTAGGGCACTCACTTTATTTGCTACAGCCTATTCCTTGCATGCTCAGATTCCATTTGTCAAGGTGGTGGCTGGTCACAATTTCTTAAAAAAGAAAAAGGCCTTACTTACACTACAAAGACTGGGAGATTGAATGGCAAGTTTTAGTCTCTGCTACTTCCAATTATCCCAAGGTTATGAATGATATTTGTTATTTCCCTTCACTACCATGGATGCTAAATTACCTCACACCATCACCTAACACTTCTCTGTTGCTTTCCCAGTGGTATAAGCTAGACAGACTGTAGCAGTTGCTTGGCCAACATCCCCTTCTGTCCTTTCACTGTTTTTTTTTGTGCATGATGCTTCTGAATGTTCTTTCACGTCCAACAGTCAGTACCTGCATTATGTTGTCACTGCTCAATCGTCAGGTTGCTGAACCCACTTTGCCTATAGAAAAGGAGACTCGGAAGCGGATGGGAGTTTACGTCCACATGGGGGGCATCTCTTAACCAATGGCTGGCAGGTGAAATGATATAAGCATTCCAATTCTCTTACCTTCATTCAGTACCACTCTGAAATATAACATACACTGTTCCCGGGGCTCTCTTGTGGAATGAAAAAAGTTTCTCTCCATGGACCTTTGCCTGGCGTCATACCTTGATTGGCCTTCATGCATTCCCAGTCCCATTTAATATACCCTGATTACTAGTTTTTCCTAGGAAAATCTCCCTAATAAGTAATTTTTCACGAGAATCCTTGTGGTAAGGTCTGTTTCTGGAGCTTCACCTTAAGTGACTGGAACTCGTGGTTAGCATGCCTTGTTAGGCAAATTCACATTTAGCGTTTAGAAGCACCAAGAAAACCAGTCAACCATTTGAATTTCAGAAATACTCATCCCTTCTCTGCTGTGAGGCGGTAACATTGTCTGCTCATAATAATCAGGATAAATTTATTCTGCTTTTCTTTTTTTTTTTTTTTTAACCTGCTTGTCTACTGGTATTAAAAGCACCAGACAGTAGCCTAGCCCTAACTTTAAGTTTAGTGGATGCCTTAGCATGTCTTCTGTTAGAGATGTCTCTTCCCTGGAACCAGGACCTCTAGTTCAGTAGAGTTGGATGAAAGCACAAATTTCTCAAGGGTGAGTAATGGTGAGGCAGCTACTTCTAATTCCATGAGTGAAGTTCCAGATCTGTATACTCTACTTTTCAAGGATGCATATAATAGCTATTCATTTAAAGTATATAAAGCATATTGAATGATAATGTCCCAACATTGCATGATAACGTCTCCAAATTAATGCCTTACTAGTTGAGCCTTTCGGAGGCTATTCTATGGTTGTAGGTAGCAGCTGTTTCTGGGTAATTTGATAAACTGTAAAAAAAAAAAAAAAAAGGGAATTTAATTATAGACCCATGGTGGCACCTCTTGAAATGAAAAGTAGATTCTTTGGCTACAGATAATATATGCAGGATCTCATGATGCAAATCAGATACTATGTGAGCCCTTAAAATGTTACAAGCAAGTTACTGTAGTCAGGAAAGCCAAACCCAAATCTCGAAGAAATGTTGATTCTTGTCAAAATGAATTGCTGTTCTTTGTTACCAGGTTGCTGGTTGGTTTCCTTGAGTGGTAGTTTCATAGAGGAGGGGACTCAGTGTTGATCCGTTTTTCTTGATTGGATATTAAACACTTGCAGTAACTAGATAAGCCATGGTGAGCTATATGTCTTGCTGTTGAGCCATTCATGATCTCTATATCTGCCACCATGACTGTTTATGCCTTTTTCTTACCCACTCTTGATCTGTTTTGGTTCTATAGCATGAGCAATACACTTGTATTGCTTCTGTTGCCTGAGTACCCATCTTGCCCATAGGAATACTCTGGATTATAACACATCTATGGAGCCCTGAAGGTCAGGACTCATGGGTGCTATTCTATCTTAGAGGCTTGTTGTCGTAATTATGTCTACCTTGCCTCTAGTTACATGTTGCCAAATGACTTTTGCCGTTTTGAAAAATGATGATCTGTGTTGACCATTTAAATCTTTTTTTCCATTGAATTTAATGTCTTGTTAGGTATAATTCTTTTTGACCCTGGCTTTCTTTTAGTAATCTCAGGTTTGTTTGCTTTAAATAGAGTATTTTGTTTTCTAAAAGGAAACTCCCAGTATTTATCCCCAGTTGGATTATCTATAAACAAATGGGCTAGAAAGTTCTTAGATTTATCACGTTCTCTTCTTTATTTATTTAAAGCTATATAGCATTTGTGCAGCTCTTCATTCATAAAAATGAAAACCAATCAAATTTTGTAGGCTAACAGAGAATTGAAAGATGAATTACGGCTTCAACTTGCCTTTTCCTTTCTTAGAACTTACCAAAATTTCACATGATTTTTTTTCAGTTGTCTCTTTAAGATGTTGTTTGCTCTTAGTTTATTTCATGTCAGTTTTGATTACTGATAATCTCTTGCAAGCCAGTCATTGAAGCTTCAACTTCTTTGTCTTATTCCATTTTCCTTGTAGGCATACCTCATTGCATTCTGTCTCTGTCATGAAATTATCAACTCTTTATGTGAAGCAAGTGTTATGCCACATTCACCTCTGCATTTTCTCTGCCAAAAGTAGTAGGCACTCAATAAATGTTCATTGAGGGAATGAATACATGAATAAATGAGATTGCTGAGGGCACAATTTCTCCTATAACTTGTTTCTTGTCTGTAAATATCTTGCATTGTTTTCCTCTGGGTTTTCAGGTTTGAGTAGAAATTCTAGCGAATAGATTGGAAGCAGTTCTGCTGAACATCCTCTGCTTACTTTCTCATTTCCTTTAAAAGTCTCACTTTTGCAGAACATCTTCCATTGCCTATCCAACTTAGCTGTTTTTCTTCTCCTTCACTTTTACTCTGTGATGTTAAAATAGGACTCTTTCTTCTTCTTCTTTTTTTTTTTTTTGAGACGGAGTCTCGCTCTGTTGCCCAGGCTGGAGTGCAGTGGTGCGATCTCAGCTCACAGCAAGCTCCACCTCCTGGGTTCATGCCATTCTCCTGCCTTAGCCTCCTGAGTAGCTGGGACTACAGGCGCCCACCCCCACACCCTGCTAATTTTTTTTCTATTTTTTAGTAGAGACGGGGTTTCACCCTGTTAGCCAGGATGGTCTCGATCTCCTGACCTCGTGATCCCCCTGCCTCGGCCTCCCAAAGTGCGGACTCTTTCTTCTTCTGAGTTTCAGTTGAAATATCAAAGTCCAAGAAACATACAATAAGTGTAAGTATTTACATAACTTAAAGTGAGTTATATCGGATGAAATAAATGTCTGTAAAACGGATTCTGCCAATATAAGAAGTCCTCTACCTCAGTCCATGAAAGAGTGGGGATTAATGAGTTAATGAGTATAAGGAGAGGATTCCATTAGGGAGAATTGTTGGAGTGTAATGACATATCCTGCACTGACCTCCCACTCCTAAGTATGAGAGACGAGTACATGTGTGGGATTCCTCCACTTTATGTAAGAAAGGCTTCAAAAGAACTACTCAGGACAGGTGCCTTCAGAATTTAAGAGATTATCAAGGCTAAGATGAAATGTTGTGCCTAGATTGGCCTGAGGCAGCAGAGAAGAGAAAATACAGGATTAAACTGGAAGTCAACTGTACTTTCACCATCAGTGGTGGGGCCAAAGTTGTTATTACCCATGGACCAGATATAGACTATGTGGGTGAGATCCTTTCTGGAGCTTTCTTCCAAATGGCTATCAAGATGGGCAAAGTGACCCATTAAAAAAGAACAGAACTTCAGAAGCCCAGATGATGAGGGGGAGTCAAAAGCAGCCAGCTGGAGTATGTCACTCTGGTCAATGCTTGCAGATGGAAGTTCGCAGTGAAGGACTATCACGTGTATGCATCACTGTGACTCATAGGAGAAAGTGTGAGCTGCAAACATTTACCAAACCCAGAGGACACCATGGATAGATCACCACCTTTCCAGCCTCATGTTTGTACCTTTTTCATTTAATCGCTTTTCCCTCTGTCAATAATAGTAGCATATAGAAATTAAGAGTGAAAAGATGTTAACTTCTCGGAATGAAAAAAATACCCAAACTTGTCTAAAAAACAATATTTTTGTGTAATGACATTTGTAATTTCCTGTGGTAAATAATCAGTATTCCCAATAAAGTGTTTAAGCCATTTTCTGACATTTAATGGGATTAAGACTTGTTTTGGGAAATCATTTACCCTTCACCCACCTACTCCACTGACTACTATTCATCTAGTGGACTTTATTCATTCTTTTCAATTTAGGTTTAGTCTAATAGTCTAATAATTTTCAGGCCATGTTCTTTGCTTATAAAATGTTCCTGCCAAGAGAAAATTGCTGAATTACTGTGCTAAAGGCCTTCTTTCTTACAGCAGGATTGCTGCTGTAATAAACTTTGGATATCCTTTTATGCATTGTCAGAAGATTTTGTTGTTTACTTATTTAGTATTATTATTATTTTTTTTTCATATACTTCCTTCTCATTCTTCAGGCTTCTAAGTCTGAAGCTGAACCGAGTTAGGTCAAGAGATGTATTTATATTGAATTCATATTGAAGTCATCATATTATATTAGATTGGACTGGGAATTTTAATTATTGAAATGAGATTACCCTTGTGACTTAGATGTACTATAAGGGCCAAATGACTTAATTAAAGGGATTAAGGAAAGAACTAGATTTTAAAGAGGTATTGAAGGAGCAAAGGGAGAAAGAATAAAATAGGTTTTTGATTGTACCATACTAAGCAGCTCATTAACAGTTATAAATCTTACTATATGTGACCCATACTTAAGCAATTTCTTATTCTATTCATAAATATGGCTTTTATTTCATTAATTCAGTGTATTATATTTCAGTGTGTAGTTCTAGGTCTATTCACTGGTTTGCTGATGATAAATGCTTAATACAGGCATACGTCAGAGATATTGTGGATTTGATTCCAGACCACTGCAATAAAGTGAATGTGTCAATAAGGCAAGTCACACAAACTTGTTGGTCTCCCAGTGCATATAAAAATTATGTTGACACTATCCTGGAGTCTATTGTGTGTGCAGTAGCATTATGCTTAAAAAATGTACATACCTTCAGAAATATTTTATTGTTAGAAAATGCTAATGATCGTATGAGCCTTCAGCAAGTTGTAGTTTTTTCTGCTGGTGAAGGGTTTTGCCTTGGTGTTGGTGGGTACTGACTGATTACAGTTCTGGATACTGAAGTTTAAGGTGGCCGTGGCATTGTGTCTTTCTTAAAATAAGACAATCATGAAGCTTCCCACAGTAATTGAATCTTTTTATTAACTGACTTTTAATGAAAGATTTCTCTGTAGCACGAGATGCTGTTTGATAGCCCTTTACCCGCAGTAGAACCTTCAAAATTGGAATCAATCTTCTCAAACTCTGTGGCAGCTTTTTTGACTGAGTTTACATAATATTTTAAACGTTTTTGTCTTTTCAACAATGTTCATAGCATCTTCATCAGGAGTAGTTTCCATTTCAAGGAACTACTTTCTCTGCTTATCCATAAGAATCAACTTTTCATCGATTTTAGTTTTATCGTGAGATTGCAGCAATTCAGTCACATCTTTATAGTTCCTTTGCTATTTCCACCACATCTGCAGTGTCTTCCTCCACTGAAGTCTCAGACTCCTCAATGCCATCCATGAGGGTTGGAATCAACTTTTTCCAAACTCCTGTTAATGTTGATACTTTGAAATCCTCCCATAAATCTGAATGTTCTTCATGGCATCAAGAATGTTGAATGCTTTTTAGAAGATTTTCAATTGACTTTGCTCAGATCAGAAGAATCACTATCAATGGCAGTTATAGCCTGACAAAACTTATTTCTTAAATAATAAGGCTGGAAAATTAAAATTGCTGCTTGATCCATGGGTTGCAAATGTGTTAGCAGGTGACATAGTTTGGATCTGTGTCTCCATCAAATCTCATGTTGAATTATAATCCCCAGTGTCGAAGGTGGGGTCTTGTGGGAGGTGATTGGATCATGGGGGTAGATCCTTAATGAATAGTTTAGCACCATCACCTCGATGCTGTTCTCATGAGAGTGAGTGAGTTCTCGAGAGATCTGGTGTTTAAAAGTGTGCAGAAACTCTCTGCCCTCTCTCTTCCTCCTGCTTCAGCCATATAAAGTGATACCTCCCGCTTTGTCTTCCATCATGACTGTAAGTTTCTTGAGGCCTCTCCAGAAGCCAAGCAGATGCTGCCATACTTCCTGTACAGCTGCAGAACTGTAAACCAATTACAACTCTTTTCTTTATAAATTACCCAGTCTCAGGCACTTCTGTATAGCAGTGTGAGAAAGGACTAATATAGATGGCATGAAAAGGATATTCATTTCTTTATATATCTGCATCAGAGCTTTTGGGTGTTCAGGTGTATTATCAATGAATAGTAATATTTTGAATGAAATCTTTTTTTTCTTAGCAGTAGATCTCAGTAGTGGGATTAAAATATTCAGTAAATCTTGCTGTAAACAGGTATACTGTCATGCAGGCTTTGGTGCAGTTGTAGAGAAGCAGAGTAGATTTAGCACCATTCTTAAGGGGCCTGGAATTTTCTAAATTTTAAATAACATGGACTTCCACTTAAAGTCACCAGCTGCGTTAACCTGTAACAAGAGTCAGTGCATCCTTTGATGCTTTGAAGCCAGGTGTCGACTTCTCCTTTCTAACAATGAAAGTCCTAGATGGCATTTTTTTTTCATATAAGGCTGTTTCACTCATATTGAAAGTCTGTTGTTTAGTGTAGCCACATTCACCAATGATCTTAGATTAAATCATCTGGATAACTTGTTGCAGCTTCTCCACCAGCACTTACTGCTTCATCTTGTACTTTTATGTTTTAAAGACAGCCATTTTCCTTAAATCTCATGAACTAGCCTCTGCTAGCCTCCAGCTCTTCTTCTGAAGCTTTTTCAGCCTTCAAATAATTGAAGAGAGGTAGGGCCTTGCTCTGGGTGAGGCTTTGGCCTAATTTTAAGGGAATATTATGGCTGCTTTGATCTATCCAGACCACTAAAACTCTATCCATTTCAGCAACAAGGCAGTTTCCCTTTCTTATTGTGCCTGTGTTCACTGGAGTAGCACTTTAATTTCTTTCAAGAACTTTTGCTTTTGCATGCACAACTTGACTGTTTGTTTGGCACAGGAGGCCTTGCTTTCGACTGATCTCTGTTTTTGACATGCCTTCCTCACTAAGCTTAATCATTTCTAACTTTTGATGTAAAGTGAGAAATGTGTGAGCCTTTCTTTTCCTTGAACAACTAGAGGCCATTATAGGGTTATCAGTTTGACTAATTTCAATATTGTTGTGTCTCAGCGAACAGAAGGGCCTGAGGAGAGGACAGAGATAAGAGAAAGGCTGATGGTGCAGCAGTAAGAACACATATGTATTTAGTTTGCCATCTTTTATTAGGTATGTATTTATTTATTTGTTGAGACGGAGTCTTGCTCTGTCGCCCAGGCTGGAGTGCAGTGGCACGATCTGGGCTCACTGCAAGCTCTGCCTCCCGGGTTCACACTATTCTCCTGCCTCAGCCTCCCGAGTAGCTGGGACTACAGATGCCCACCACCATGCCTGGCTAATTTTTTGTATTTTTAGTAGAGACGGGGTTTCACCATGTTAGCCAGGATGGTCTCGATCTCCTGACCTCGTGATCCACCCTCCTCATCCTCCCAGAGTGTTGGGATTACAGGCCTGAGCCACTGTTCCCAGCCTAGTTTGCCATCTTACATGGGCATGAATTATGGCACCCCAAAACATTTACAATAGTAACATCAAAGATCACTGATTGCAGATCACTGTACTATATATAATAAAAATAAAAACGTTTGAAATATTGTGAGAATTACCAAAATGTGACACAGAGTCATGAAATAAGCACGTGCTGTTGAAAAGGGGGCTGTTGAAAAGCGCATGCTGACTTTAGGTGGTGGGGCCAAGATGGCTGACTAGAAGCAGTGAGGTTCAGAGGCTCTCTTCAGAAAAAAACATAATAAACGTGTGAATCTTTCACCAGCAACCAAGGTATCCAGGTTCTCTCATCAAAACTGACTAGAATGCTGGCATGACCCACGGAGGGAAGAAGAGCCAGTGTGGGGTGGAAGCACACTCGAGAGCCACACAGGAAAGGAGAACCCCCTCCCACCAGCCAAGGGAGGCAGTGAGTGAGCATGCTACCCAGCCTAGCCAGGGAAACTGTGCTTTTTCCAGGGAACTGTGCAACCCATGGATCGGGAGATCCATGCTACTGGGACCTAGCGTCCCAATCCCAGAATGCATAGATTTTTAAAGCCTCTCAGCTGGAGTCTGCTTAAGCATACTGAACTCCCAGGGAGAGGGGCAACCAGCACACAGGCAGTGCTGCCTCCTGTCTGAGTCATTTGAGCTCCTTTGGGGAGGATCAGCAACCAGCACTGAGACTCACAACTGCCTAACATGCTAAGCTTCCTGGGCAGGAGAAGGGTGGTACCCATTTCCAGAGCTCCAGGCTGTGCTTTACCCCGCTGGAGCCAGGGAGGCTGGGCGACTTGGCCCCAAGGATTGTCCCCATGGCCCAACACACTGGCTGTGGCAGTGTGCAGCCAGAGTGCCTCTTCAGGTCTAACCTTGACCCATCCTTGCTCAGTGGACAGGGCTTCCCTGAAGGATCTCCGGTAACTCCAGCCAGAGGCTCAGGGACAGAATTCAGAACTCCCTGGACCTGAGCCCCTACAGGGAGGGGTGGTCACAGTCTCTGCCGACCAGCAGACATAGTCTCACCTCCTGGCAGTTCTGAGGAATCTGGGGGCGGCCAAGAGGAGTGGGTTTCCCCCAGGCAAAGCACAACCTCTCCACCAAGGGACAAAGTGCTTTGTTAAATGAATCCTGTTCCCTGTGACACCCAACTGGGTGAGACTCTTCAACAGGGGTTGTCAGACACCTTATACAGGAACAATCCTACTGGCATCAGGTTGGTGCCCCTTCAGGTCAGAGGTTCCAGAAGAAGGAGGAGGCACCCATCTTTGTTGCTCTCCAACCTCCTTGACTCACATCTCCAGGCACGGAACAAATCAGATGAATAAGGCCTGAAGTGAACCCCCAGCAAACTGCAGCAACCCTACAGAAGAGGGACCTGACTATTGAAAGAAAAACAAACAAGCAGAAAGCAAGAGCATCAACAGCAGCAACAACAACAACAACGACAACAAAAAGGCCCCTGCAGAAACCCCATCCAAGAGTCAGCAGCCTCAAAGACTGAAACCAGACAAACTCATGAAGATGAGAAAGAATCAACGAAAAAATGCTGAAAACCCAAAAGGCCAGAGCGCCTCTTCTCCTCCAAATGATTACAACGTCTCTCCATCGACGGGGCAGAACTGGGTGGAGGATCAGATGGACGAATTGACAGAAGTAGGCTTTAGAAAATGGGTAATAAAAAATTACGATGAGCTAAAGGAGTGTGTTCTCACCCAATGCAAAGGAGCTAAGAACTTTGATAAAAGGTTAGAGGAATTGCTAACTATAATTACCAGTTTAGAGAGGAACATAAAGGACCTGATGGAGCTGAAAAATGCAGCAGGAGAACTTTGTAAAATATCAACAGCCAAACCAACCAAGTGGAAGAAAGGATATCAGAGTTTGAAGTCCACCTTACTGAAAGAAGACACGCAGAGAAGAATAGAGAAAAAATAATGAAAAGGAATGAACAAAGCCTCCAAGAAATATGGGACTTCATAAAAAGACTGAACCTACGATTGATTGGAGTATCAGAAGGATTTGGGGAGAATGGGAACAAGCTGTAAAACACACATCAGGAGATCATCCAGAAGAACTTCCCCAACCTAGCAAGACAGGCCAACATGCAAATTCAGGAAACACAGAGAACACTGTTGAGATACTCCATGTGAAGTTCAACCCCAAGACACATAATCCTCAGATTCTCCAAGGTTGAAATGAGGAAAAAATGTTAAGGGTAGCCAGAGAGAAAGGTCAGATTACCTACAAAGGGAAGTCCATCAGACTATCAACAGATCTCTCTGCAGAAACCCTACAAGGCAGAAGAGAGTGGGGGCCAATATTCAACATTCTTAAAGAAAAGAATTTTCAACCCAGAATTTCATATCCAGCCAAACTAAGCTTCATAAGCAAAGGGGAAATCCAGATAAGCAAATACTGAGGGATTTCATTACCACCAGGCCTGCCCTGCAAGAGCTCCTGAAAGAAACATTAAGTACGGAACAGAAAAGCTGGTACAAGCCACTGCAAAAACACACCAAAATATAAAGACCAATGACACTGTGAATAAACTGCATCAACTAGTGCACAAAATAACCAAGTAGCATCATGATGACGGGATCAAATTCTCACATAACAATACTAACCTCTAATATAAATGGGCTAAATGCCCCAGTTGAAAGACACAGACTGACAAATAGGATAAAGAGTCAACACCCATCGGTGTGCTGTACTCAGGAGACCCATCTTACGTGCAAAGACACACACAGGCTCAAAATAAAGGGATGGAAGAAAACTTACCAAGCATATTGAAAGGAAAAAAAAGCAGGGTTTCAATCCCTGTCTCTGAAAAAATAGACTTTAAGCCAACAAATATCAAAAAAGATGAAGAGGGGCATTACATAATGGTAAAGGGAATAATTCAACAAGAAGAGCTAACTATTCTGATGATATATCTACCCAATAAAGAGCACCTAGATTCACAGAACAAGTTCTTAGAGACCTACAAAAAGACTTAGACTCCCACACAATAAGAGTGGGGGACTTTAGCACCACATTGTCAGTATTAGACAGGTCAATGAGACAGAAAATTAACAAGGATATTCAGGACCTGAACTCAGATCTGGATCAAGTGGATCTAGTAGATGTCTACAGAACTCTCTCCCTCAAATCAACAGAATATACATTCTTCTCAGTGCCACATGACACTTATTCTAATACTGACCACATAATTGGAAATAAAACACTCCCTAGCAAATGCAAAACCTGAAATCATAATAGTCTCTCAGATCACAGTGTGATCAAATTACAACTCAGGATTAAGAAACTCATTCAAAACCACACAATTTCATGAAATTTGAACAGCCTGCTCCCAAATGACTCCTGGGTACATAATGAAATTAAGGCAGAAATCAAGAAGTTCTTTGAAACCAATGAGAACAAGGAGACAACATACCAGAATCTCTGGGACAGTGTTAAAGTAGCGTTAAGAGAAAAAATGGTAGCACTAAATGCCCACATCAGAAAGCTAGAAAGATGTCAAGTCAAAACCCTAACATCACAATTAAAAGAGCTAGAGAGGCAACAGCAAAGTAACCAAAGCTAGCAAAAGACAAGAAACAACTGAGATCAGAGAAGAATTGCAGGATAGAAACACTAAAAACCCTCCAAAAAATCAGCAAATCCAGGAACTGGTTTTGAAAAAAATTAACAAAATACAGCACTTTCTAGACTAATAAAGAAGAAGAGAGAGACTAATTAAATAGATACAATAAAAAATGATAAAGAGGATATCACAACCGACCCTACAAAAATACAAACTACCGTCAGAGAATACTATGAACATCTATATGCAAATAAACTAGAAAATCTAGAAGAAATGGATAAATTCCTGGATGCAAACATCCTACCAAGACTAAACCAGGAAAAAGGTGAATCCCTGAATAGACCAATAACAAACTCTGAAATTAAGGCAGTAATCAATAGCCTGCCAACCAAAAAAAAAAGCCCAGAACCAGACAGATTCACAGCTGAATTCTACCATAAATACAAAGAGAAGTTGGTACCATTCTTTCTGAAAGTATTCCAAACAATTGAAAAGGAGGGACTCCTCTTGAACTCATTTTATGAAGCCAGCATCACCCTGATACCAAAACCTGGCAGAGACACATACAAAAAAAGAAAACTTCAGGCCAATATCCCTGATGAACATTGACGTGAAAATCCTCAATAAAATACTGGCAAACCGAATCCAGCAGCGCATCAAAATACTTACCCACCACAATCAAGTCGGCTTCATCCCTGGGATGCAAGTCTGGTTCAACATGTGCAAATCAGGTAAACAGAACCAAAGACAAAAATCATATAATTATCTCAATACATGCAGAAAAGGCCTTTGATAAAATTCAACATCACTTCATGTTAAAAACTCTCAATAAATTAGGTATTGATGGAACATATCTCAATATAATAAGAGCTATTTATGACAGACCCACAGTTAATATCATATTGAATGGGAAAAAGCTGGAAACATTTCCTTTACAAACCAGTATAAGACAAAGAGGCCCTCTCTCACCACCCCTATTCAACATAGTATTGGAAGTTCTGGCCAAGGCAGTCAGGCAAGAGAAAGGAATTGAGGGTATTCAAATAGGAAGAGAGGAAGTCAAGTTATCTCTATTTGCAGCTGACATGATTTTGTATTTAGAAAACCCCATCATCTCATCCCCCAAACTTCTTGAACTGATAAGCAACTTCAGCAAAGTCTCAGGATACAAAATCAATGTGTAAAAACATCACATGCATTCCTTTACACCAACAATAGGCAACCAGAGAGTGAAATCATGAATGAATTCCCCTTCACAATCACTACAAAGAGAATAAAATACCAAGGAATACAGCTAACAAAGGATGTGAAGGACCTCTTCAAGGAGAACTACAAACCACTGCTCAAGGAAATCAGAGAGGACACAAATGGAAAAATATTCTATCCTTATGGATAGAAAGAATCATGACAATGACCATAGTACCCAAAGTAATTTATAGATTCAATGCTATTCTCATCAAACTACAACTGACATTCTTCACAGAATTAGAAAAACCTATCTTAAATTTCATGTGGAACCAAAGAAGACTTTGTATAGCCAAGACAATCCTAAGAAAAAAGAACAATGCTGGAGGCATCACATTACCTGTCTTCAAACTGTACGACAAGACTACAGTAACCAAAATAGCATGGTACTGTTACCAAAACAGACATCTAGACCAATGGAGCAGAACAGAGACCTCAGAAATAACACCACACATCTACAACCATCTGATCATCAACAAACCTGACAAAAACAAGCAATGGAGAAAGGATCTCCTATTCAGTAAATAGTGCTGGGAAAACTGGCTAACCATATGCAGAAAACTGAAACTGGGCCCCTTCCTTACACCTTATAGAAAAATAAACTCAAGATGAATTAAAGACATAAATGTAAAACCGCAAACCATAAAAACCCTAGAAGAAAACCTAAGCAATACCATTCAGGACATAGGCATGGAAAATACTTCATAATGAAAATGCCAAAAGCAATTGCAACAAAAGCCAAAATTGACAAATGAGATCTAATTAAACTAAAGAGCTTCTGTAGAGCAAAAGAAACTCTCATCAGAGGGAACAGGCAACCTACAGAATAGGAGAATATTTTTGCGTCTACCCTTCAGACAAGCATCTAATGTCCAGAATTTACAGGAAACTTTTTTAAGAGAAAAAGACAAACAACGCCATCGAAAAGTGGGCTGAGTTTATGAACAGACACTTCACAAAAGAAGACATTTACGTGGCCAATAAGCATATGAAAAAAAGCTCAACATCACTAATCTTTAGAGAAATGCAAATCAAAACCACAATGAGATACCATCTCATGACAGTCAGAATGAGGATTATTAAAAAGTTAGGAAACAATAGATGCTGGTAAGGCTGTGGAGAAATAGAAACTCTTTTACACAGTTGGTGGGAATGTGAATTAGTTCAAACATTGTAGAAGACGGTATGGTGATTCCTCAAGGATCTAGAACGAGAAATACCATTTGACACAGCAATCCCATTACTGGGTATATACCCAAAGAAATATTAATCCTTCTACTATAAAGACACATGCACACGTATGTTTATTGCAACACTGTTCACAATAGGAAAATCATGGAACAAACCCAAATGCACATCAATGATTGACTGGATAAAGAGAACTTGGTACATATACACCATGGAATACTAGACAGCCATAAAAAGGAATGAGATCATGTCCTTTGCAGGGACATGGATAAAGTTGGAAGCCATCATCCTCAGCAAACTAACACAGGAACAGAAAACCGAATACCGCATGTTCTCACTCATAAGTGGGAGCTGAACATTGAGAACACATGGAACAACACACACCAGGGCCTGTTGGGGGCTGGAGGTGAGGGGAGGGAACTTAGACGATGGGTAAATAGGTACAGCCAACCACCATGGCACACGAATACCTATGTAACAAACCTGCACGTTTTGCACATGTATCCTATTTTATTTTATTTTAAAAGAAATAAAAGAGAAAAAGTAAAAGTGAAAAATGAAATAATAAAAAAAGAAAAATGACTTCAATAGACTTGCCTGACATAAGTTGCTGCAAATTTTCATTTTGTACAAATTGTGATATCTGATAAGTATATAGTAAAGTGAAGTGCAATAAAATGAGTTATCTTATACTAAATGCAGGAATTCCTTTTATTAACTATATAAACGGTTCCAACATTTTCTATTGCATTGATCTCTATTAGCCAAGTAAAAAGGAAGTTATGAGAAGCAATTGGATATTCTTTCAGCTTTTAAATGCTTCACTATTTCTTCTAATTAATAAGTCAATTGATATAATTTTTGAACTCATTAGTATTGTAAGTATATCACATCAAATTCAATTTATAGATTTTTTTTTGTTTGTGAAAGTTAAACAGGAGCAATGTTCTCATAATTTATATCAATGTTTAACTACCTGGACATCATTCCTAGACCAATGTCTTGCATGTAGTCTGTGCATAATAAATAGCTAAATTGAATTAAATAGTCTCATAAGCAAAGGAAAGCAAAACCGTGTTTGCAAATTTTTGCTGTTAGAAAAGAAAACCATGATCATTGCTTTTATTCTCATTACTCCAGCAATATTTCACAAGTTTATCAATTTTGTCAAATATTTAGTCTGATTTTATTTCTTTGTTATTAGGTATTATGTGTTTGTATCTTTATATCAATTTTGGGAATTTATGTTTTATTGTTACTAAAAATCCTTTATATAAGTTAGTTGTTTGTACCTGAATTCTGTTTTACATTGTATTGACAATGCCACAGTTCTGTTTTCCTGTTGCTGTCATTTATTTTTATCAATGTCTTTATTTGTATACTTAAAAAAAAATCATTTTGCTTTAGATATTTTTCTTTTTGACAGTCTTTTTTTTTTTTTTTTCAACAAAAGCCTCTTGTTTTTTCCACTAATGATTTCTATTAAAAATATACAGTGTATTATGTAGGACTTCCTCTATTTATCTTCCTGTTCTCTGACTTGAACTTTGATTCTAACTCAGTCTGAGGGTCATTGAATTATGATAGCAGTATTCAGCCTATTCATGGTTTTTTGTTCCACAGCTCCTGGTTTATAGCTACCCTTAATTATGTTCTTCGTATATCTAGTTTATACTTACTTTTAATTCTACGTTATTTGTGTTACTGTTTTGTCTTTCTATTACTTGATGATTTATACAATAAATCTCCTTTCTTCCAGGCTTAATATTTCATTCATTTTTAAAATTTGTTTTCCCCTTTGAGTTATGGTATATGTATTCTGCCTGAATTTTATGCACACTAATTTAATGTTTAGGAGTAATTATTCTTTTTCTCTTTTTTTGAGACAGAGTCTCGCGCTGTCGCCCAGGCTGGAGTGCAGTGGCACGATCTCGGCTCATTGCAAGCTCTGCCTCCCTGGTTCACGCCATTCTCCTGCCTCAGCCTCCCGAGTAGCTGGGACTACAGGTGCCCATTACCATGCCCGGCTAATTTTTTTTTATTTTTTATTTTTAGTAGAAATGGGGCTTCACTGTGTTAGCCAGGATGGTCTTGATCTTCTGACCTCGTGATCTGCCCGCCTTGGCCTCTCAAAGTGCTGGGATTACAGGCGTGAGCCACTGCGCCTGGCTGATTATTCTCTTTTTTAATTGCGTGATTGAATCTTAAGTACAGAAACCATATATTTTATTTTGAAAAATCATTATGTTTACTAATTGTAACTATTTAGCCATTCTTATGATATTTATATTACAATTCCCTTGTGCATTTTCCAGTAGCTCAGCATCATCAGAACACCAGTTCTGTTTGTTCAGTTTATTATACCTCCTCCCAGTGTGTCCCCTTAAATGGCTTGTGGATTTTATGTACGTGCTTATGTCAGCCAGGATTTAGTGTGATCCCTCTATCCATGTGAGTCAGTGAGTCAGAACTCCAGGCTATGTAAGGTCAGTCCCTTTGGCAGTGGACAACAGAAAGCAGTGAAAGATGGAGTTGAATTGTTGTTGTTGTTTTTGGTGGTGGTAGTGGTGGTGGTGGTGTGTGTGTGTGTGTATGTGTGTGTGTATGAATGATCAGTTGGAAATCTAGGACATTTCTTTTGAATTATTTTGAGAACTCTATTTGCAAGTAAAAGTGAGCTCTTAGGCACAACTGTCATTTCCTGACCATGCCACCAGTGTGAGGGAGAAGCCAGTTTCTCCTCACTCTGGACACAGCAAATGGATGAAGACAGTGAGGAATTCACTCAGGCCAGCCAGCTGGCTCCCTAGGTCATGTTTGTCCCTTATTTCCTCCACAGGCAAGTCTCTTCAAAAGCTTCATATTCCTGGTTTCCTCCTCCTTCTGCCTTTGCCCTTGCACTTTATTTCCAAAGATGTATTCAGAGCTATCTATGTTAGCTCAGGTGAAGTGGGGCTACTGTAACAAAAAGGCCTAAAAACATAATGACTTAAACACTAGTTTCTCTCTTAATGGACTGTCTGAGGTGAGCGACCTAGAGCAACAGTCAACTCTGCTCTACACAGATACTTCTTTCTGTCATGTGATGGTCATCAGTACCATGAAAGCTGAGGTGTCATGGATTATACTTGTGGGAAGGTGAAGACCGTGAGGCATGTACATGTTTTTCAGGCAGACCTAGAAGAGACACACATCACCCCTACTAACATTTCATTAGTAGAAATTTAGGCAAATGACAACACCTGGCATAAGGGATGCAAGGAAACATATTCCCTGGTTGGCAGCCCTGTCATAGATACAACAATTCTATAGCAGAAGAGGAAAATGGATTTTGGTGGACAGTTAGAAACTTCAACCACAGTATTCATGCTTTTTAGAATACATATCAATGAGCCCAATAATTAGCTTGTTCTTTTAGCTGGTTTCATCATTCTCTCCCAAAGGGAGTTGGCAGTAAAATTTGGTTGCACCTTATATACCTAGAACATTGGAGAGTTTCACACTATTGCTACATGAACCCACTGCTGAGACAGCACATTATTGGCACCTATTAGCACCCTATGGTGGTTATGTGATTTACTGGATAAGCGGGACACCTTTAGCAAAATAAATGGGGTGTTGTTAATAATTATAGATTGCCCATGACTTACAATGGTTTCAACTTTAGGATGGTACCTCTACAAGCATTCTGTTTTTCACTTTCAGTACAGTATTCAATAACTTACATGAGATATTTAACACTTTATTGGGAAATAGGCTTTGCATTAGATGCTGTTGCTCAACTACAGGCTAACGTAAGTATTCTGAGCATGTTTAAGGTAGATTAGGCTAAGTTATGATGCTCATTAGGTTAGGCATATTAGATGCATTTTCTACTTAAAATATTTTTAATCTATGATGAGTTTCTTGGGAAGTAACTTCACTGTAAGTTGAAGAGCATTTATACATCAAAACACTAGAAAAACTGCAATGTCTAGTAACATTATCTTGACTTCTTGACTCTGAAGACTGAAAAATTCTTTTCTTATTGTACTATTCCTTTGCTGTATATTTTGGTTATTAATGGGAAAATCATTACTAGCCAAACCAAAGCCATTCTGCAATTTTCGTTTTTCTCCTACTGACTGCATAGCCTCTAGGATTAAACAAGAGAATCCTGACTCACAGGCTTATGAATAATTGCAGCAACTAACTCATATTACAGCTTTCAAGGTCTTTTCACATATGTTGTCTCTTTTGACTTAAAAGAATGCTGTGCCGTAAGTGGTATTATTATCTCTGTTGGATTAATAATGAAAAGAGGCCCAAGAGGACTAAGATTATTATATGGTACAACCAGAACTAGAACTTACATCCCCTAATACCATTGGCTGTACTGTCTCACTAGACTTGCAGTTTTCTCTCATTCTGACAATAGCTTTTCCATTGAATGCTTTATTGGTAAGGGCAGAATGGAGTCAGCTCCCTGTATTAGCTGAAAAACAAATGCTGAATGCTGGAAATAACGTCTTTGGAGCTAAGAACTGAAGACACAATGAGGTGCTCATCATTCTCTTTTATCTCAGTTTCCATTATGGATAAATTAATTTCTAAGAAGAAACATTTCACTTTTCATCACTGCCCTTGCTTCTTTACTAATAGTAACTGGGCTTGTTTTAAAACAGATACTCTTGTTTCTTTTGCGGGGCGGGGTATGGAGGTTCGCTCTGTAGCCCAGGCTGGAGAGCAGTGGCGCCATCTCGGCTCGCTGAAAGCTCCACCTCCCAGGTTCACACCATTCTCCTGCCTCAGCCTCCAGAGTAGCTGGGACTGCAGGCGCCCGCCATCACGCCCAGCTAAGTTTTTGTGCTTTCAGTAGAGACTGAGTTTCACCATGTTAGTTAGGATGGTCTCCTTTTCTGACCTCGTGATCCGCCTGCCTGGGCCTCCCAAAGTGCTGGGATTACAGGCGTGAGCCACCGTGTCTGGCATAAACGAATACTCCTTTTATTCCTCATTTTTCTCACAGTAATTTAAAAAAAATAATAAAAGTCTTGGGAGAATACTTTTAGGCTATCATGTTATAATATAGTGTTTTCCTGAATATTTTGTTAATAGTTTTAAACTAACTTGAGCATGTCACAATACAACTCTTCTAATTATGTGGTTACTGATTGCCTTTTTGTTTATTCATAATTTTTAATACTGTGTATTTTTCACTATTTGTAAAATTATAAAATATAACATCTGTAAAAGATCTTAGAGATAAAATAATTTATCACCCAAATCTCCATTTTATAATTGAAGATAGTATTCAGATTTCTAATTCCTTCCAAACAGAAAAAAAGAAAAACAAAAATAAAGAGGATAAAGCAACAAAGCACATAAAAAGCAAACAGAAAAACCAATATTAAATAACAAATAAGCTGTTAGTATAATAAAATAGTAAATATTCAGTATGCTTTATTTAAGTGAAAAAGAAATTGTGGTATATGTATTCAATGGAGTATTTTTCAGCCTTTGAAAGAAGATACTGCCATTTATAACAGCATGAACTAACCTGAAGATTCAACTCTTTAATTTCAGTTTTATTTGTTGGTATTTGGGTTATCCCAGATATAGAATAGTTTCAAGAAATTATAAGTTTTAAAGTGTTTGATTATACCCGTTTTGCAATACCATGAATGGCTCTAATTTTTTTCATTCCATTTTCTAAAAATAATTCTTACAAATTCTTATAATCCACATTACCACAAAAATAATGTGTTAGAAAACTGAAACTTATTTCTAGTAGACACTATTAGTGTCTTGCCCACATCTCTTAGGCATTCACCATTTCTAGGCTTATTAATGACTTCCTATTTCAAATAACTGCCACTCTTATCCAGAGGACTTTCTCTGTTTGCAAGAATATTCTTGGTCCCCTGAGCAAAGCAAACCAGAAATGCTAAACAGTAAATGTCCCTGGGAACAGCCCTCAACCTGTCATGGGTAAGAGTGGGAAAAAAAACCTCAGCTTCTTTACTACTGAAAGTCCAGAAATAGTGGTGCTGGCAGAAGTGCTGCAGGCAGAGAAGGCAATCTATGCCAAGAAAATGTATGTAATCCTATAAGGATGAAACACTGTATCCCACATGATGGGAAGTTTTAATGTAATAAATCTACGGCAAGGTATCTGGATGTTCCTGCCAGACATAGTGACATTTCAGGGTCTTAGCATTGACCTGGCCTGTAAGTTGGCAGGTTGGGCAGTTAGCATTGATGATAGCTAGGTCAGATCACAGTGCTGATCTCACGCATGGCCACCATCCCTAATGCCTTTGTCAGTTCATACATTGGCCCATTGAATAAGGAAGGACAGGAGGTGGCCAGTGAAGAAGACTTAACGTTTTTAGGATGGGTCTTCTTGTGCTCCCATCAATATTGATTAGGTCTTTCTTCAATTTTGTTAAAACAAAGGACTGGAAATCACTGGTTTTACAAAATAATTTGCAATCCAGCCAGTAGAGTCATTCATTTTCTCGATTTCATTGAACTATACCAAAAAAGCTTTCCAGAAAAAGGCTCCAATTTTACCTGTTACTCTTTCACTTAGGATCTTATGTTTAAAAATAGAATCTTATATTTAAAAACAGACTAAACTGGGACAAAATCAACCCTGTAAACTTAGAACTTAATTATGAACAAAGACTTATATAATCATGACAAATTTCAAAGTTTTCAAATTGCCATTAAAGGCATATACTCATCTCTTGGTGTCCATGGGGGTTGGTTCTAGGATGCTTGGGGATACCAAAATCCACAGTTACTCAAGTCCCTTATATAAAATGGTGTAGTATTTGCAAAGAACCTATGCACATCCTCCTATATACTTTAATCTCAAGATTACTTATAATGCCTCATACAATGTGAATACTATGTAAAATATTGTTCTACTGTATTTTTTGTTTGTATTTTTATTGTTGTATTGTTATTTTCATTCCTTTTTTTCAACTTTTATTTTAGAATCAGGGTGTACATATGTATATTTGTAACAAAGGTAAATTGTGTGATACTGAAGTTTGGGGTATGAGTGAACTGATCACCCACATAGTAGGCATTTTTTTCCAAATACCACACAGTAGGTAGTTTTTCTCTTCCCCATCTATTGTTGCTATCTTTATATCATGTGTATTCCATGTTTAGCTCCCACTTATAAGTGAGAACATGTGGCATTTGGTTTTCTGTTTCTGTGTTAGTTTGCTTAGGATAATGGCTTCCAGTTCCACCCACGTTGCTGCAAAAGGCATGATTTCATCCTTTTTTAATAGCTACATAGTATTTCGTGACATATAGGTACCATATTTTCCTTATCTAGTCCTCTGTCGATGGGCACCAGGGTTGAGTCCATAATTTTGCTATTGTGAATAGGGCTGCGATGAACACATGAGTGCGTGTGTCTTTTTGGTAGAATGAATTATTTTTTGGGAGAATACATCCAGTAATGGGATTGCTGGGTTGAATGGTTCAATTCTTAGTTCTTTGAGGAGTTTCCAAACTGCTCTCCACAGCAGCTGGAATGATTTTCATTCCCATCAACACTGTATTAAGTGTCTCCTTTTCTCCTCAGCTTTGCCAACATCTGTTATTTTTTGACTTTTTTGCAAAAACCATTCTGATTGGTGTAAGATGGTATCTCATTGTGGTTTTGATTTGCATTTTTCTGATGATTAGTGATGTGGAGCCTTTTTTCATATGTTTTTTGGCCACTTGTATGTCTTCTTTTGAGAAGCGTCTGTCTCTGTCCTTTGCCCACTTTTAGTGGGGATATTTGGGTTTTACTTTTTGATTTAAGTTCCTTATAGATTTTGGATATTAGACCTTTGTTGAATGCAGTTTGCAAATATTTTCTACCATTATGTAGGTTGTCTGTTTACTCTGTTGATAGCACTCTTGCTGTGCAGAAGCTCTTTAGTTTAATTAGGTGTTACTAATCAATTTTTGTTTTTGTTGCAATTGCTTTTGAGGACTTGCCAAGGCCAATATTGAAAAGTGCATTTCCTAGGTTTACTTCTAGGCTTTTTATAGTTTTACGTTTTACATTTAGGTCTTTAATCCATCTTGAGTTATTTTCTGTATACGGTTGGAGCCTAGTTTCATTCCTCTGCATATGGTTAGCCAGTTATCCCAGCACCATTTATTGAACAGAAATTCTTTTTTCCCATTGCTTATTTTTGTCAGGTGTGTTGACGATTAGATGGTTGGAGGTGTACAGCTTTATTTCTGGGTGTTCTATTCTGTTCCTTTGGCCTATGTGTCTGTTTTTGTATACATAATGTTTTGTGCCAAAACAGTACCATGCTGTTTTGGTTGCTATGGCCTTGTAATATAGTTTGAAGTCAGGTGTGATGCCTCTAGCTTTGTTCTTTTTGTTTAAGATTGCTTTGACTCTTGGGGATTTTTTTGGTTCCATATGAATTTTAGAATAGCTCTTTCTAATTCTGTGAAAAATGACATTGGTAGTTCAGTAAGAATAGCATTGAATCTGCAAAGTTCTTTGGGCAGTATGCTCATTTTAGCATGGAATGTTTTTCCATTTATTTGTGTAGTCTTTGATTTCTTTAACAGTATTTTGTAATTATCCTTGTAGAAATCTTTCACCTCCTTGGTTAGCTGTATTTCTAAATATTTCATTTTCAGTGTGGCTGTTGTAAACGGGATTGCATTGTTGATTTGACTCTCAGCCTGGATATTATTGGTTTATAGAAATGCTACTTATTTTTGTGCATTTGTTTTGTATCTTGAAGCTTTACTTAAGCCATTTATCAGTACTGGAAGCCTTTTGGTGGAGTCTTTAGGGTTTTCAAGGTATACAGTCATATTGCCAGGGAAGAGTTTGACTTCCTCTTTTCCAATTTTGGTTGCTGTTTATTTCTCTCTCTTGCCTAATTGCTTTGGCTAGGACTTTTAGTAGAAATGATGAGAGTGGGCATCCTTGTCTTGTTCCAGTTCTCAAGGGGAATGATTCCAGCTTTTGACCACTCAGTATGCTATTGGCTGTGGATTTGTCATAGATGGTTTTTATTATTTTGAAATATGTTCTTTCCATGCCTTATCTGTTGAGGATTTTTATCATGAAGGGATGTTTGATTGTATTCAGAAATACAATTTACTAAAAGTGCCTCAGGAAGAAATATAAAAATGGGAAGAGCTCCATATTGCTTAAAGAAACTTAATTTTCAATAAATAAGCTTTATGAAAATACTTCAGTTGTAAATGACTTCTCTGATGATGCTCTAAAACATTCAAGGAGATATTACCAACTGGCATAGTATCTTTCAGAAAACACAGAGGAAACCAACTAAACTCATTTTATGAAACTGGCACAACCCTGACAACAAGCCTCACAAAAAGTACGAAAAAGACAATTACAGATCAATATCCCTTCTGACCACAGACACAAAGTCCTCAACAATACATTAGCAAACAAAATCTAGAATTATATAAAAATATCAATACACTATGATCAAGTGAAGTTTATCCAAGGAACACAAAATTGCTTGAAAACTTGAAAACTATTGATGCAATGATTCACTACACTAGCAGATAAAGGGGAAAAAAAATTTGATCATATCAATAGATGCAGAAGAATTTGACAAAATTCAATAAACATACATGATAAACACTCCCAAAACTAGGAATAGAAGGAAACTTCTTCTATTTCTAAGGAAATTTTATAGAGAAAATCTATAAAAATTCTTATAGCAACACTCATATTAATGGTGAAATAGTGCGCGTTTTTCCTTAAGATCAGGATTTTCCTGGCAAGGATGTCTGCTTTTACTTTTATTCAACATCATAGTAGAACTCCCAGCCAGTCTAATAAAGCAAGAAAGTGAGAGAATAGACATACAGATTGAAAGGAAGAAGTAAAATTGACTTTATTTGCAGTTCTAAGGAACCTGAAAGACAAAGAATATAAAAAGAAACAAAAATCCTTCTAGAAACTCTCTGAAAATCTAGCGTCATAAAACAAAATTCTCAGAGAAATAAACTTACCAAAAGATATTCAGATTTCTACACTGAAAAATACAAAATGTTGCTGAGGGAAATTGGAAAATTTTTTAAATAAATGGAGAGCTATATCATATGTTTGTGGATTGCAAGACTTAGTATTTTTAAGATGTCATTTTTCCCTGAATAGATCTATAGATGCATCATAAACCCAGTCAAAATTCTAGCATATTTTTTGTAAAAATACTCTTCAACAAATAGTACTGGAAGAAGAGATTATTCATCCAGAAAAAGTAAACCTCCAGCATATCTCAATCGTATCATATATATATATATATATATAATTTGAAACTGATCATAGGCCCAAATATAAAAGTCAAAAAAGATAAAACTTCTAGAAACAAAACATGGGAAGAAACCTTGCAATTTTACATTAGGCAAAGATCTTTTCAGACAGGATATAAAAAACACTAGCCATAAAATAATAAAACAAGGTAAATTGAATTTTGCCGAAATTTAAAACTTTTCAAAAGATATCATTAAGAAAATAAAAGGGTAAACCACAGAGTAGAGGTAAATATTTGCAGTACGTAAGTCTGAATAAATTTCCAAAATGTAAAATGAATTCCTGTAACTCAATAATTTAATTTAAAAAATTAAAAAGAACAACAAATTAGAAGAGACATTTCAAAAAAGAAGATACTAATGGTTAACAAGTATATGAAAATACTATTAAGGAGATATAAACTAAAGCCAACATGAAGTATGATTTGAGACCATCTGTTATGGCTAATACTAAAAAGATTTAGTATCGTGTTGGAGTGAATGTGAAATAATTGGCACTCTCACATATTGCTGGTGGGAGTATAAAACAGTACAACCACTTTAGAAAAAAAATTGGCCGTGTTTAGTTTAAATATACACTCTCTACATGTGAGTGGATATTTAAATATATGCTCTCTGTATATGACCTAGTAGTTCCACTCTTCTGTGTGTACGTAAATGTGTGAAAACACGTCACATAAAGACAAACAGAGAAATGTTTAGAATTGTTTATTTGTAAATCCGAAAACCAGAAACAAGCCAAATATAGATGAATGAATAAACAAATTGTGGCATATTCATATGATGGAATACTACTCAAAGCAAAAAAAAAAAAAAAAAAAAGGAATGAACTACTGATGAATACAACATGGACACACCTCAAACACATACTGAGCAAAAGAAGCCAACTGCAAAATAGTACTTAATATATGATGATAATATATAAAACAAAGTTCTAGAATAGGAAAAATGAATTTAGAGTAATAAAAGTCTGATCAGTGGTTTTCTGGGGATGGTGATGTGAGGCATTGATTACAAATGGAGAAGGGAGCTTTCTGGGTGGTAGAAATATAATCAAATTAATATCTCATTTGTAAAGGTAGGCATATGCATGTATACAAATGGGTGCATATATTTGTCAAAACTCATTGAACTACACTTAAAATGTATGTGTATTAATTTATTAAATTATATTTTAGATTTTTTCTTTCTTTTTTGCAAGATGGTGGATTAGAGGCATTTCTAGCATTTCTCCCCCACTTGGAAGGACAAAATAGTGTGTGGAGATTCACTCTGTGAACTTTTTTTCCAGAAGCGACACAGGAATTGAACAGGAAAACTGAAGAAATCCACAGACCCTTTGAAGGAAGTATCAGGCTATAGCCTACACCATGAGTTAGATGAAGGGCTCTGAGTCCCGCGTGAGAGACGGGGAGAGACTGCCTCCAGGATACACACCCCAACTGGGAGCTTGAAAGTCCTGACCACAGGGGAAGGCCTTAACTCTACCCAGAGCAGGCACCAGCTTGGGGAGGGTCATGGAACATAAAAGTAGAAGCAGTGTTGGGAAGACACTTCTGTGTGCTCCCAATCAACAGTGCAGACCGAGGGAAACCATTCCTTATTGTTCCTCACAGGGAACCTTGGAGGTCAGCCAAAAAATAACTCAAGCAGTGGTCACAGGTTGAAAGAAGCCCCCGACTGGGTTTCACGATATAACCTTAGGTGGAAATGAACTCCCTTGACCAGGGCTGGGTAGTCGAGGCGGTGGTTGCGGTGAGGGTGGGGAGAAGAGAGGGGTGGGAAGGTGGGTTGGGGGAGCGCTGCATCCAGGAATGTAGGTGCAGAAGCCAGCTCCCAGCTTTGTAAGTGAATGGGGAGGGGTGTGGCCTCACTGAAAGCCAAGGTGGCTATCTCTGATGGAAAGCTTATGACCTGGGTCAGTTGGGAGTTCTGAGTGCAGGCTGCCAGGAACTTAGCTTGCTGCCACTAGTAGAACACTGCAGGAACAAGGTATGCCTCACCAAGTGCATGAAATCTGTGTAGAGCTTATTGCTGACTGCTACACCCCACTCCCCATGTGAAGTCTTCTGTGCAGCACAGCCAGCAGCACTTCCCTCTGGATCAACCCAGTGACCTGAGAATCACCCCCATCCACTGACACCCACAGGGGCTGCTGCCCTGAGTGCTGAGAGTCAGAGCACAAACCTGCTTGACCCAGCCCCCATCTGACTTTGCCTCGACACCCACCCTTGTAGCTTAACACAAAGGACAAAAACTTTTGGGAGATTTATGGCCCCACCCATTGCCTGAAAAACCATTACCCTCCTGGGTGACATAAGGCAAGCAAAAATCTCACTGCTACTACCTCAGGTGGTGCTGTTTTGCAAGCACTACCTTCTGGCTGGAGGCCAACCAACACAGTCCGTTACAGCATCTCCTGGTAGAATAACACTGCTTCCAGGAAGGAGAAAACGGCTGTGAGACCTCAGCTATCACCACTGTCTGCACCACTCTGGCTAACCAGAAGGTCCTGAGTCTTTCCACATGACCAGTTCATTACTACTACAACCAGCATACAAGAAAGCCAACAAACTAAGGTTATCTAATACTAAAGAATCTCAGAGAGTCTATGTCACTCCGTTGCCACCCTCATTAGAACTGATGCTGCTACTCACTGCTGGCAGACTTGAGGAAAGGTCACATCACTGGATCCGTTGGAGACATTTGCCAGCACCAGCCTTGAGTGTAGTAACTTTGCTGGGCAGCTAGACCCAGGGGAGCAATGACACTGACAGTAGTCTGGATCCCACGGACTCCCACTCCTAGGGGAAGGGGCAGTGTACCACATCAAAAGAACACCCTGTGGGACAAAGGACTCTGGACAGTAGAATGTGAGCACCAGATCTTTGCACTGGTGGGAAGTTTCTTTCAGCAGAGGTACAGTTGCAGTGCTTGGCTCAGCAGGGCAAGTCTGCAGCTCTAACCCAACAATCTGATATCCCTGGTGCACAATAGCAAAGATTGGCACAGAACAACAAAAAACAACAAAAGATCAATGAAACAAAAGCTAGTTCTTTGAAAAGTTAAATAAAATCGATAGACCATTAGTGATATTAATGAAGAAAAGAAGAGAGGAGATCCAAATAAGCTCAATTAAAAATGAAAATGAAACTATAAGCATTACAGCTGACACCACAGAAATACAAAAGATCATTCAAGACTACTGCAAATACCTTTAGGCCCACAAACTGGAAAACCTAGTGGAAATGAATAAATTCCTGGAAACTTACAACCCTCCTAGATTAAATCAGGATTCAGTAGAAACCCCAACAGACAGATAACAAGACTGAATCAGTAATAAAAAAAAATTGCCAACAAAAAACTCAGGAGCAGATAGATTCACAGCTGAATTCTACCAGGTGTTTAAAGAAGAACTGATACCAATCCTATTCAAACTATTCCAAAAGATTGAGAGAGAATCCTCCCTAAATCATTCTATGAAGGCAGTATCATCCTGATATCACAACCAGGAAAGGACATAACATAAAACAACTACAGACCAATATCCACGATGAATATAGATGCAGATGTCCTCAACAAAACATTAGCAACACACACCAACAAATCGAATCCAACAGCACATCAAAAAGATGATACACCATGATCAAGTGGGTTTCATCCCAGGGATTCACGGATGGTTTAACATATGTACACAAGTCAATAGATGTGATACATCAAATAACATAATTAAGAACAAAAACCATATAATCACCTCAATAGATGTAGAAAAAGCATTCAACAGAATCCAGCATCCCTCTATGATAAAAACTCTCAATGAACCAGGCATAGAAGAGACTTATCTCAAAATAATAAAAGCCATATATGACAAACCCACAGCCAACATCATACTGAATGCGGAAAAGTTGAAAACATTCCCCCTGAAAACAGGAACAAGACAAGGATGCCCACTTTCACCACTCCTATTCAACATAGTTCTGGAAGTCCTAGCCAGAGAAATTAGACAAGAGAAAGAAATAAAGGGCATCCAAATTGGAAAAGAGAAAGCAAAACTATCACTGTTTGCAGATGATATGATCGTATAACTAGAAAATCCTAAGGACTCCTCCAAAAAGCTCCTAGATTTGATAAATGAATTCAGTAAAGTCTCAGGTTACAAAAACAATGTGCCCAAATCAGTAGCACTGCTATACATCGACAGTGACCAAGCTGAGAATCAAATCAAGAACTCAATCTCTTGTACAACATCTGCAAATAATAATAATAATAATAGTGATACCTAGGAATATACTTAACCAAGGAGGTGAAAGATCTCTACAGGGAGAACTACAAAACACTGCTGAAAGAAATCATTGATGACACAAACAAGTGAGAACATATCCCGTGCTCTTGGATTGGAATAATTAATATTGTGAAAATGACTATACTGCCCAAAGTAATCTGCAGATTTAAATGCAATTGCTAGTAAAATATCAACATCATTTTTCACAGAATTAGAAATAAGAAATCCTAAAATGCATATGGAACCAAAAAAGAGCCTGAATAGTCAAAGGAATCCTAAGCAAAAAGAACAAATCTGCAGGCATCACATTACTGAACTTCAAATTATACTACAAGGCTATAGTTGCCAAACAGCATCGTACTTGCATAAAAGTAGGCACATACGTCAATGGAACAGAAAGAGAACCCAGAAATAAAGCCAAATTTGTACAGCCAACTGATCACCGACAGAGAATACCAAAACATAACTTGGGAAATGGACACCCTATCTAATAAATAGTCCTGGGAAAACTGGCAAGCCACATACAGAAGAATGAAGCCGGATCCTTATCTCTTACCTTATACAAAAGTCAACTTAATATGGATCAAAGACTTAACTATAAAACCTGAAACCACGAAAATTATAGAAGACAATATTGAAAAAACTCTTCTAGGCATTGACCTAGGCAAAGAATTCATGACTAAGACCCCAAAAACAAATGCAACAAAACCAAAAATTAACAAATGGGACCCAATTAAACTAAAAACCTTCTGCACAGCAAAATAATCAGCAGAGTAAACAGATAACCCACAGAATAGGAGAAAATATTTGCAAACTACACATCCAATAAGAACTAGTATTCATAATCTACAGGGAGCTCAAACAAACCAGCAAGAAAAAAGAAATACTCCCATCAAAAGTGGGCACAGGTCATGAATAGACATTTCTCAAAAAAGATATACAAATGACCAAAAACAGTATAAAAAGTATAAAAAATGCTCAACATCACTAATAATCAGAGAGATGCAAATTAAAACCACAATAAGATACTACATTACTCCTGCAAGAATGACTGTTATTAAAAAATCAAAAACCAATAGATGTTAATGCGGAAGCAGTGAAAAGGGAACACTTTTACATCATTAATGGGAATGTAAATTAGTACAACCTCTATGGAAAACAGTATAGAGATTCCTTAAATAGCTAAAAGTAGAACTGTCATTTGATCCAGCAACCCCACTACTGAGTATCTACTCAAAGGAAAAAAGTCATTGTATGAAAAGGAAACTTGCAAACATATGTTTATAGTAGCACCATTCACAATTGCAAAGATATGGAACCTACCTAAGTGTTTGTAGACCAACAAGAGGATAAAGAAAATATCTCATATATAGGTATACGTACACCATGGAATACTACTCAGCCATAAAAAGAAACAAAATAATGTCTTTGGCAGCAACTTGGACGGAGCTGGAGGCTATTATTCTAAGTGAAGTAATTCAGGAGTGGAAACCCAAAAACCGTATATTCTCACTTATAAGTTAAGCTAAGCTATGGGTATATAGAGTGATACAATGAACTTCAGAGACTCCGAAGGGAAAGGTTAGAAAGTGGGGGGTAGGTATAAAAAACTACGTATTATGTTCAATGTACACTACTTGGGTGACAGGCGCCTGAAAATTTCTGGATTCACCACTATCTAATTTATCCATGTAACCAAAAATCACATGTACTCTAAAAGCTATTGAAATAACAAATTTTTTTAAAAAAATTATTTTAATAAAGTAAAGTAATCAGTGGGAATTTCTTTGCTTCAACTGCTTCTAAAGGTCCACAACTCATAATCTGTAGATGGACCTGAGGCCACTGCTGGTGAGTCTGGCAGGAGGGAAAAAAGCTGGACGTGGAGCCTGGGAGAAGGAGGACAAGTTAGAACCTGTGGCATCTTTGCTTGTTTCTGTCATTGTATGTAAATATAACTACTTCAATCAATGACTGTTACCTTACCTCTGTTTTCCAAATTGTATACACATTGTTCTGATGCAGAACCCTGCAGGGAATTCTGGGACAGCAGATTTCAGATTAAGCAAGTTGACACAGTTCAAACCACCTCAGTAACCACGAATCACTACAATTCTGTTTTTAGAAGCGAGAAAAACCCAAGTCTGACAATTTCACCCACCAAAGCTTCAGAAAATTGGGAGAAACACTATCTAAATTCATAACAGTTTTCTAAAGGGTAATTTATCCACTTGATATTGTTAGCTGTCAAATTAACTTCTCTTACTTCATTTGCACACATGAAATTTATTCATAAAGGACTGTGCATGGTACACTGAGCAGCAGAGTATTTCTAGCTTCTTTACATTCACTACTCAGTATTTTTTTTTATTTTTCATTTTACTTCCTTGGTGTTTATCATCCAGCTATTACTATGTATGCCTTGTAAATATATAATTACACACCAGGTTTGCATCTCACTGAACAACCCTATTTCAGTAGGAGGGAGATATTTATAAGCACAGCTGCTGCTTTTATTGTGTTGCTCTCATGCTTCCCACCCAGGGACAAGGAAAAAAAGAGAGGAGAAAGATACACCTCTCTTCATTATTCTTCTGGTGCTGCACAATAAATTTGTGACTAGAAATCATTTCTTTTTAACAGGTTTAGTTGCTAGGTGTGACTTCTGTTACTCAACTAATGAGCAATTCTGACATATGCAAGTGAATTGCTGATAAGCACAGTTTTTATACTTATCCTGGTGTGCCGAAACTTTTATTCTTTCTTAACTGCTTTCCCTTGTCAATATTTTATCATTAACATTAATATTTTCTAGGTCTATGAAAAATTTTAAAACACAGACTAAATTACCCATTGAATGATGGATATGGTAATTACCTTGATTTGATCATTATGCTATGTATTCATGTGTTGAAACATCACTTTGTACCCCCATAACCATATATAATTATTATATATCAATTATAAAATTAAAAATTTAATAAAAGGAGGAAATAAGTACTTCAGAAACAGGCAAAAATGTTCTTTATTACCTTATTCAGTTAATAATTAAATCCCATTAATACTTATTCATTCTTCTATTTAATATTTATTAAATATCTACTAGGTGTTGGTGAAGAAAATGGGCTAAGGAAGTGGGAGGGAAAAGATGAATATAATGTGGCCACAGTCCCTGCTCTCCATACATTCCCATGGCTGCTGGCTCCCTCACGCCCCATGGGATCAAATGTGGTTTGCTCTTAAGAGACTCATCAGAAGGGATTCATAACACCAACCAATCAAGCTTAGTAAACTCTGTTGGATACATCTTAAGGAATCCCCTGTAAAACCCCCGCTCCACGAATTTATTCCCAGTGCTAACTCCTCCAAGATTTACTTCCCACTGCCCTCGTCCAAACTCGATCTTACCTTATCCCTGCCTCATCTGTTACTCTCTTCTTCAATGCAGTAAGTTCAAGGCCATTTCCCAGACTTACTGCTATCCCACCATTTGGGATACTTTCCTTCCTTGTCTTCATATACTACCCATGCTTTAAAATCAGTTCTGACAACTCTTAGTCTATATTCTATATGTGAATTTCTAATCTGTAAACACCGTATAATAGTATAATGATACCAACCTGTTTTTCTCAGTCTTTGTTTCATGGGTGTATGTTTTTCTAACTAATTTGTTGATTAAAATCTATCCACATTTTGTGCTGAAAAGCTGCAGGCAGGCCATTTAATTTATAGACATCTGCAATGAAGTGATTAGGAGCCCAGCTTCTGAAACCCCATACTGGATTTATATATGAGTTATGTGCTGCCTTATCATGGGCTCATTTGTAATAACGCTTACCTTAAATACAAACACATTGTAGAGTAGTATAAAAATATTTTTTTCTTTAAATTCTTATTATATAAACATTTTCCTACTTTAAAATTCTTTTACTTTTTAAAACTCTTAAAACATTTTTCTTCATTGTTGAAAGTAAAGACACAAACATACACACTAGCCTAGGCTTATACAAGGGCAGGATTATCAATATCACTGTCTTTCACCTCCACATTGCCCTACTATAAGGTCTTCGAGGCACTCACGTGCGTGGAGCTGTCATCTCCTATGATAATGATGTCTTCTTCTGGAATGTCTCCTGAAGGACTTGCCTGAAGTTGTTTTACAGTTAACTTCTTTTTATATAAGGAAGAAGTACACTTTAAAATTGCAATTAAAAGCATAATATGATAAATACATAAAACAGTAACCCAGTTGATTATTATCATTATCAAGTACTAGGTACTATAAACAATTATATTGTTATATTTTTACATCACTGGGAGACTGTAGGTTTGTTTATACCAGCATCACCACAAACACATAACTAATGCATTGTGGTATGATGTTATGAGGGTCATGAAGTCACTAGGCAATAGGTATTTTTCAGCTCCATTATAATCATATAGACCATTTTCATATATGTGATGTGCCACTGAGAGAGTTGTGATTGCTATCATGACTGTATTTATATAGCATTTACATTGTATTAGGTATTATAAGTAATTTAAAAATAATTAAAGTATGTAGGAGGCTATGCATAGGTTACATGTAAATACTGTGCTGTTTTATATAAAGGACTTGAACATCCATGGATTTTCGTATCCTTGGGGGTCCTGAAACCAATCCCCTGTGGATACTGAGGGACAACTGTAGTCATGAACATATAATCTTCAAAGTTTCCACATTTAACGTGCTCACATGGCAAACATCCCATCCTGGTCAAACCTAATTCTCCACAAACAGTTCGATTGCACCTGTAACAGTAAAACTTAATTTGGAGAAAGCATATAATGATGCTGACGGGTCTCAGTTTAAATTTGTGGTCACTAATTTTTAGTTAACCCTTAGTGTGGCTTTGGCAATTCATGTTTTCCACTCCATTCATGTTTTTATTGTTCTTGGGCAGCTAACTGTATCATACCTTCTCCTCACATCTTAATCTTTTATCAGTTTATCCTCCATTTTTATGCATAGCTGAAAACCAAACTGTCTCTTTTAGCAAACAGAAGAGACCTTCACACGTTACCACCAATACCTCTTCCCTCCTTCCTGCCCCTGAATCTAAAAGACTGTACCCTTCCTCCTGTTAATATAATTATCAGTTTGTGCTGCTAAGGCCAACCCTTTAAATTGTACATTAGAACTTATTTCTCTTGACTACTTAAGAACACCCTCCAACATTTCTCCTCTTTTTTGTAAGCATGATTACAAAATGATTAATATTTCACTCTCACCTGGATCAGTTTTGTGTATACACATACAGTTATTTCTCTCATCGAAAACACCTTCTCTTGGTTGCCACTTCAGCCTCCAGCTATCAGGTCATCTCTCTACTTCCTTTACAGCAAAATTCCTTAAGAGCTGTCTATATTCTGTCTCTTCTTCCTCTTCTTTCCTTTTCTCTTGAACCTACTCACTTAAATCTCTTGCCTTGAGTTCCAAAACTGCTCTTTCCAAGATCACTAATTATTTCTCCATTGATAAATTGGCCAAGACAGGCTTTAACATTCCCTGTAGCTTGACTAAACTTTAGTTTTCTTCTTGACTACAGGCCTCTGACTTCCCTTTTCTTAGATGATTTACTTCAGAACACTTGCAATTGCAAGTTCTATCTTTGTCCCTTTGATATACATCTCTCAGACTCTTGTCAGGTTTACAACTCAGGACTGTCTTTCTCAAGGACCTGAGAGCTGTCTCTTTGAGATATAGCCATCAAGAAAGATAGCGCTCCTATATTCCAGTCTGTGGGAGTGTAGGAGTCTAACTTGGATAAGCACCAAATGAACAAACACAGATGGCCTGATCATGTTGACCAACCTCTCCCAGTGTCCTCTGGGACTTTTATATTAGCTCACAATTCCTTCTAAAATCCCTCTCACCTTTGTCTCAGTGGAGTTGAGTTCAATCTTTCTTTCCTGTTGTGAATCTTCTTTGCTTTTGTAACTCCATCTGGTATAATGGCCAACTCTCATTGCTTATCTTTCCTAACACGTCAATAATATATGGTGTAATTGGTCACACTCTTTTGTAAAACTTTCTGCTTTTCTTTTTTATAACATATTGGTTGCTACTTTTCAGTCTTGCTTGCTTCTTTTTTCTCATAAAATTGACCTTTAAAGATAGGCTGAGCCAAGGCCCAATCCTTACCTCTTATTTTCCACAGTTATGTTATAATCCTTAAGTAATTTTCTCTAGTTTTACAGCTTTAAGTGCCATTTACATCAGTTAGAGTTTGATCAGAGAAGCAAAACCCCCATAAATGATATGGAATAAGACATTCATTAAAGGTGTTATAACTGCTCTGGTTGCTGGTGAAGAAATCTGTGGAGGGCTGTTGGCTCTGCATATTATGGTATGAGCTTAGGGTCATTGAAATCCTCAATGGCCGGCAGCTGGAAGAAAATCTGGATGTGAAGCTTGGGAGAGTGGGAACGACCCAGATCCAATAAATGAGCAGAAACTGGATTTCACAAGGAGAAACTGGAACCTGCCTCCAACGTGGACAAAGTGGAAGAAGCTAGTACCCTTCCTCATGGAACTATACCTAGTTGGGTCCAGACCTCGCAGGAGATCAAGAAAGAAATTTGGTGGGAGCTAGAGGAATTGTAGCCTGCATACTGCCACATGCCATTAAGATGCACAAGTCAATCAGTGACAACGTAAGCACATTTACAGCAATGCCTGGTGCTGCAACCTTCAGAACTTTGTGCCTTCTGGCTAACTTCCACTTTTCAAATCTTACACAAATGTCTTGTGTGGCCCACCCTACCATAGAATCATATAGGAAGGAAAATTTGGGGAAACATTTCAGTAGCGAATCTGATATCCTTCAAAATGACCACATCCCTTATATACTGGCAATTGTTAATTTTGTATCTGTAGCTGAAACTTTCCCATGAACACTAGATTTATCTATATGCCCACTTATTTTCCATTCAGATATCTAGTAAACATCTTAGACTTAACTTGTTTGGCTGCAGTTATTTGCATCTGAGTACATCTAACTTCATCTTTCCAGTTTTTTATGCAGCTGGAGTTACTCTAGTCTCTCCACTCCTACCCATATATGATCCATTAGAAGATTCTGTTAGGTCCAACCCTCACAATGCAGGTAACCCTTGTTATCTAAATTATCTGTGTCTAAAACTCAGCGGTTTAATTAATTTCAGTAAATGGTACCTTTTGTTACCTAAATATGCAATCAATGCTGTGCTTTGAATATAGAAACTGAACAGAAAAGCACAATGAGGCCTATATGTATATTCAGGATCTGATATCTCTCATCATCTCTGTCAAAACCACTCATCTCTTCCCTCATTTATTGTTGCTTGATTTGTCTCCCTCTTGCACCCTTGTGCCTTTGTAGTCTATCTTTAACTTAGCATTCAGAATAATCCTTAAAAAAAGCCAAATCATGTTACCCATCTGATTATAACCCAGTAAAATCCAAAGTTGGTTTTATTCTTGCCAAAGCCTTTGTGGTATGACCCCTCACTACCTCTGAGACATCAGAGCCCAGTAACACTCCCCTCCATCCACACACACACATACCTTTTGCTTCATCTCCACTGGTTTCTTCCCTGCTTATAAACACTCTACTTCAGCTTTCCACTGCTGTGTCCCCTGCCTGAAAACTTTTCCTCCCTCCCTCCGACAGTCATGTGGCTTTTTCTTTCTCAAATTTCTAAGTTTTTCTGAAATGTCACTGTGATAGTTAATTTTGTGTATCAACTTGGCTAGGCTGTGATGCTCAGTTATTAGGTAAAATACCAGTCTAGATGTTGCTGTGAAGGTAGTTTTAAAGATGTAATTAACATTTAAATCAGTAGGTTTTGAGTAAGGCAGTTTACTCTCTATAATGTGGATGGACTTTGTCCATTCAGCCGAGAGTCTTAAGAGATTGATATCCCCTGAGGAAGAAGGAACTCTGCCTTCCGACTGCTTTGGGACTCAAGACTGCAACATTAACACCTGCTGGAATTTCCAGCCTGCTGGCCAGCTCTTCATATTTCAGACTTACTAGTACATCTGTGTGAGCCAGTTTCTTAAAATAAACCTCTCTTTCTCTCTCACTCCATCCTATTATTCTGTTTCTCTGCTGAACCCTGAATAAAACATTCAACTTTTCATTAAAGTTTTTGCTTTGTTCAAAATAGGAATCATCCTCATACAAATGCCCCAAGACAATTCCTATTCCACTTAACTGATTTTATTTTTTTCCTAGAGCCCATGTATCCTATGTTGATATGGTTATTTATACCATCATTTTCTTAGCTTGTGCCAGAAATTCTAAACTTTATAAAAGTAGGCACTTTATTCTATCCTCTGCTGAATCCTTAACTTCTAAAAGTGGCTTAGAATAGGTACTTAGTGAATATTTGTGGAGTGCATGAGTGAATGAATGAGTGAGTATTTGTTGAAGGAATTTGTTGAATGAATGAGCTTTAAATAAATTGAGTTTCCAATCTGGTTGAAAAATTTTTGGTGATGATTGAGTGAGTCCTTGGAATGGCATGAAAACATGGTAGGGGAGTTGTAAATAGGAAGAGGAAATTATGAAAACATAGATGTGTGAAAATTGTTGTAAATCATAGAAGAAAGAAACAGAAGAAAACCATTAAAAACAAAGAACTACTTTTCATCTTCATTGTGCAATGCTTAAATTGATAATGATAGTTACTGTTTTTCTTGCTTCTGCCTAGAAAAGAAAAACAGTCCAAAGAAAATTAGCTTTGAGAAATAAGCACAAAGAAAAAGAAGAAAATTGGAGAAAAGTAAAAAAAAAAAAAAAAAGATAAATGGTCTTAATGAATGCCAGTGCTTAGCTAAGATTAGGAACCACAAATGCTAATGCTACCTATTTACATAGATTGTAACACTGCTTATCTGTTTTGCAGAGAAGAGAAATTAGCTTATGCTATAAAATATAAAAGTGAACAAAACACTAAATATTTATAGCCTTCAGAATAAAATGGAAAAGAAAAGTTTATTTGTGGAATTTGAATATTTTATCCATTGCATTTAAAAGGATATTCTGTACCACACTCCTGACAAAAACAGATAAAATAAAATAAAAAGCATGCTCGCTCCTTTTATATGAGATATCCAGCCCAGACAATGCATTGCAAGACTAAGGTGGCTTTTAGAGTTTCCTTTATTCATGTTTTCCTTTTATTCATTTAGTCACAAAATATGCATTGATTACTTCCCATGTGGCAGACATAGTAATAGGCACTGTGTTTATGAACTTATCAGATATAATCTTTGATTTGTGAAATTAGAGGCTACTATGGTAGCAGATGCTCAGGACTAATCAGATACATATATAATGGCAAATGGTGACAAGAGATTAAAAAGGGGGAAATTATAGGATGTTTTGGGCTCTACTATAAATGGGAGACTTAATTTTGATGGGGTATCAAAGATCATTCTGGGGCGTGTTTACAATAAGACCTGAGGAATGAATAGGGCTTGACTAAGCAATGAATGGAAGAATTTAACTTTGGGATAGAAGGAACAAAATACCTAAAGCAGGAAGAAAAGACTTGATGCAGTTGTGGAAATGAAACCAGTCCAAGGTGTTTGGGGGAGAAACTTGCTTGCTGAGGAAGACAGTAGGGGACAATTCCTGTATTTCATTGTGGTCCTTAAGATTTGGAAATTCATTGGTACCTAAACTATCAACACTGGTATGTGAAATTTTAAAAATACTATCAGAAAATTGTATATAAAGATAATACAATATTATTTACAGGAGTACTATTATTATTTACAGATGTTTTATTGCTAGAATCAAGGGAGAGAGGCTTTGTTAACAGGAATCACCAATAAGTAACTGCAGCTATCCTAATGTCAGATGCAGACTGTAAGATTAGAATTTAAATACAAGTAGTTTGTTGGAGAGCTGATTCTAGGAAGCATGGTAGGAAAGCAAATGAAGTGAGTCAGATGAGGGAAGAAAGCTGTCACAGGCTGAATAATTGCTCCCAAAGATAGCCCGTTCTAATCCTCAGAACCTGTGAATGTTGCCTCATCTTGTAAAAATGTTTTTACAGATGTGATCAAGTTAGGGATCTTGAGGTGAAGAGAGTATCCTGGATTATTAGGCTGAACCCTAAATGTTGTTACAAGTGTCCTTCTAAGAGGGAAGTAGGTGGAGGTTTGATTACAGAAGAGGAGAAGGCCACACGACTACAGAAGCAGAGATTGAAATAATGCTCTCGGGAGATAGAGGAAGTGGTCACTAGAAGCTGAAAAGGCAAAAAATAGATTCTCCTCCATAGCCTCCAGAGGACGTATGGCTCTGCCAACACCTGCTTTTGGCCTGGTGAAACCTGCTTCAGACTTCTGACATGCAGAAATGTTAGATAGTAAATTTGTGTTGTTTTAAGCCATGGTACAATTTGTTACAGCAGCAGTAGGAAAGAAATACAGAAGCAGACACAGAAGGACACGTTGAAAAGCAGGTTATGGAATGCTAGGGCTCAGTGTTATCAGTGATCTGTGGTAGACAGTGAGTGAAAAATACTCCTCAGAGTTTTCCAAACTCAGCAGCAAGAAGGCTGGGAAATTATCAACCGACACCCATTTATGATTTATTGAGGGTGGATTACAGGGATATTAGCTGCCTGGAACATTTGGCACCTTCCTCTAGGGTGCTAACCAAATGTGTCTGAAGCCAGAAAAAGCCCTCTGGCAGAAAATGGTATAAGCATGAAATAAGAAACCATTACAATGCATGGAAATGTTTGGGGCCAAAAGCACTGACAATGTCCACCCTTAGAGCTCGGATCTACTCATATCCGTGGTAAGTTCTCTCTGTTCTTTCACTGACTTTTCAAGCAAGTCAAATTTCTTTTTTTTTTAAAGCCTCAAAACAGAGAGTACAATGAAATAAACTATCTCTGCTCCTCTAGTTGGTTCCAAAACCACATTTGACTTTTATTATGTGCCTTTTCTATTACTCATTTTAGATCTCGCTACTCTCAGCTAGCAATTCTGTGGATTTAGGTTTTCTTGTTCAGTAGGGTAACTAAGATCTTCACCCCTAAGTTATGTAAACCTTGTTTACTCTGCCCCTGTAAGGCTGTGGGTGCTGCAGTGGCCTATTCTTGGCTTGTATTGAGCATGGAAGTGCTAAGAGGAGATCGAAGGTGTCCTCTTAGTTTTAACATTTTCTTCCCTAGCTTCATTATGTAGCAGCGACTTTATCTCGTAATGACAATCAGAGATTACCTCTACCAATATAGTAACTCATTTTTCTTCTTAATAATTTGTGGGTATATAGAATAAAGGAACATCTGTAGCTTTATGTCTTATGAAGTACATACTATATCAACAGATAGAAACATTCCTTCACATAGAAAGCACAAAGTTCCTAAGTGGGTCCTGTAGAATTATGTTGAGAGAGGCCAATTCTACTTCCAGCTCTTCATTTCCAGACTCATATATTGTCACTATTAGCAGCACAGTATCATATAACAGTTATTGCTTCAAAGTATATGCTGCATGTCAAAGAGAATATCCCAAATATATACAAAGTGCCATCCCCAAACTGATGCCTTAAATTGTGTACGACACAATTCCAATGTCCAGTTAGTCTACACACTTCCAGGTGAAGCAATATGTAGTAGGAGATTGGTAGATTCCATAGTCATGTACATATTGTCACACCTCTTGTGTGATAAAGTAGGTCCTCTCATCCAGATCAATATGCTACAGGATCCTGTTTGGTAAATCAGACCTTAGTGAGGCTTTGAATAATGGTGTTGTTTAACAGCTCAGTGCAGAAAGAAAGGCAAGTCCACACCAAGAGCACACATAGTCTCAGTAAGGACAAATCACTGCCCGCCTTCAGAGCTGAAGGAGTCCAAAATAATCCATAGCCTCCAAGTGTGTGGTTCATCACCACAAGTTATAGAACCATATTGAGTTTTATCACCAGTCTCTGACTGTTGACAGTTGATAGGGTAGACTTTCAACGCTGACACTAACCCGATAAACTTTGATAAGAAGGAGTCCGTGTTTAGCCTCCATACCTGCCAATGTGTCAGTCCCATTCATAGGCCCATTGTGAAAGCACAAGGGTGGAATAGGTCAGAGGCTGGTAGATATCCATGAGGCAAATCATACTGTGTTCTTACTATGTGGTAGATGCTCTTTGTTGGATTTTGACATGAGACACAAAGTTGTACACATGGATTTGTCTTTCCTGCCTACAGTGCTTCTCCTAGCACCACCATTCAATACTTTCAGAATGCCTTACCCATGCCATAATGTCCTATATTACAATGCTTTTAAGTAGAGGTGATTCATGATTACAGAGGAAATGTGGCAATGGGCTCATTACCAAGGATTTCACTGGTCTTACCGCATCCCTTGTCATGCAGAAACAGTTGGCTTGGAAGAATTATAAAATAAACTGTTAGAATTTATCCAATTTTGGAGAAATCTGAGACACATGCTTTCTGATGTTTGGAGGAGCTGTTGTGCAGCATGTGATATATGCCTTAAACAAATAACTAATAGATGGTGCTGTCTCTCTCAGAGTGTGTATACAGGTGTGTCAAACACGATGGAGAGATGAGAGTAGGTTATCTCTCACCATATCCTTTATTTCTGCTAGAATTCTTGCTTCCTTTTCCCATCATCTTCAGTTTGTGGATTTGGTGATCCTGGTCCCCAAGGTAGGGCTTCTTCCACTAGAAAAAAACAGTCATGATGCCAACAAACTGAAAGATGAGTCCCCTGGCCTTTCTGGACTCTATGCCAGTTATCTAACTGCTGGGGTGATTAATCCTAATAACTAGAGACAAATTGGCTTGCTGCTAAACAACAAGAAAAAGACTCCTTTTAGAATCCAGGGAATTCCCTAGAGAGTCTCTTAATATTCCCTTGCCCAAATATTACAGTCACTGTAAAATTGTGTTAACTAAAAAAACTATATATCCCTATCTATCTATCTATCTATCTATCTATCTATCTATCTATCTATCTA
>NC_045436.1:97776204-97809813 GCF_002776525.5 Piliocolobus tephrosceles | reverse complement strand
CTATCTATCTATCTATCTATCTATCTATCTATCTATCTATCTATCTATCATCTACCTATCTATAACACCATGGACACAGATACTGCAGAGATGAAGTTTGGGTGACTCTGTGAGGCAAATAATTTTGTGTAGTGTTAGCAAAAGATAAGGGGAATATGGGATATGTGTTGGAAAAAAGGGTTAGGATTACCAAATTTGTCCTCATGGCAAGCGACAGAGCTGTGAACTGTAACAGCTATGTTTCTACTTATTTAACTGTTTCTTTCATCTTTCTTTCCATACTACCCTATATGAAGAATATCAGTTGGACTAATATTGTAGCATTCACATGGAATAATAACTGAATGGATACTCCCTGCAGGTTGGGCTTTTTGAATTCCTTGAGTTATGTTTTACACTTTCACCCAACAAAGGGTGAAAGTGAATGCTGAGAAGCCAAGGGATGCATTGCACTCGATATCTACTGTTTGCCTCACCAGAGGTACTCTCTATTCATTTTTCATCCCATAAGACTGACTTGCATGAATCCAAATAGACACTGATGTTTTGTCATAATTGTACAGATTTTCTCCTTCAAGATTTCATTAACGTTTTCTTTCCTCATTCTGTTGGCCTGTGATGGAGCACCCTGTGTTACTCAACTGTCTTTTGTGCTTTCCCTACCCTGATATCTTCTTAAACAGTGTCCTTATAAGTAAATCTCCTTGAATTATCCTATTTCAATTCTATCAGCAATTACCTGTTGGGATCCTGACTGATAAAGATGGTGAGTGTGGTTTTGGATGTGTCAAATCTGAGTGTTCTGGAGATTAATATCGAGAACATTTCTAAATAGAAGTTGGATAGAAGAGTCTGAAGAGATGGCGAAAAGTCTAGATTAGTGACATACATTTGGAGGTCATTAGCATGTAAGTAGAGGATGAGGTCACTCATGAGGAGCACCAGGCTGACGGTGGAATAACTAGAGACACAGATGATGAGATGACAGGCAGAGGATGAAGATCTCACAAAAGAGGAAAAAATGGCACAGACATCGAATAATTCAAAGAACTTGGAATGTGAAGCATAATGAGAAGAAACAGGGTGGAGGACTTACGAAAAGGGACAACCGTACTGTCCCCGTGGGCTGGACATTGGCAGCATCCTTTTGACTGGGATAAATGTCACTTTTATTGTCAGAATCCCATCTTTTTCTCTTTCTTTCTCTCCTTTGCACTAACTGAAATGTGTATATAGTTGTGGCACGGACTGAGAAGGTATTATTCCAATAAAATGACAGACTACCGTATTTAACAATTTAATTTTTTTCCCTTTACCTGACCAAAGTGAAAGCTTTTGTGGAGGTAAACAAGACAACAATCAGGATGTGGTGGTATCAGCAATATTTTACAACTCATTATTTTCCCATGATTTTTCTATAAAGTGGATACAGCCAATGTCAAGATGCAGTAGAGCAAGTAAGATCATAATTTTAAAACACAACTTTGTTGTATATTGCAACTTCAAATTCAAAGTCATAGAGGTGCTTGCAAAGTCATTAGAAACCCAGTAACATTGTAGGGGACAGAAAACACATTGAAATGTTTGAAGAATGGGTTGTAAAAAAGTGGAGCTACCTTCAAAAAAGATATTTGTTTAGAAGGTTGTTAAGAAAGAAAGATAAGTGACCAGACACAGTAAAATGACATGGAATTTTGGAAGATATTCTCCTTTTTAGGATAAGGAGTATGTCAGCATGTTTTAGTATTGAGAAAAATACAAAAACAAGGGAATAAAATAAAGATACATAACAGAGATGGAAGACAAAAGAAGAAATGCTCCAGAAAATGGCAAGAGACAACATTAAGAGAATTCGAAGAACAGTTGAACTTGAGTAGAGGGAGAACCTCCTCAACCTCTGGACCTATAAGTCAAGCAATGATGTGGATGCAAATTAATTTATAGGTAGAAGGAAAGAACATTAAAAGTTTATGATTTCAATTTTCTTATTAAATTCTGTTGTGAGTGAAAAGTGAGCTGCAAAGAAGGCAAAGTACGAACTAGCTATTGGGGAAGTGGGAGGTGACATTGACCACAGGTATTAAAAGAATGACAGTGGTGAGGGCTCAAATGATGGCAGAAAATATGAATTTATAATGGTGATAATCTACTATATATTTGTGTTTTTCTCTAACAGTCCTCAGAGTTTCTTGTTAACTGCATAGGAGTGAAAAAGTCAATCAATATCACTGTGATTCAGCTGCTAAATATTAAGAAAAGAATATGTTTGTTTATTCTTGCCTTTCTTTCTCCCACCCGCCTTTCCCTGTTTCCTTCATTCCCTCTTTCCATCTTTTCCTACCACTTTTATACCTTCCTTCCTCCTTTCATTTCTTTGCCTCTCCTTCTTTTCTTTTTGTCTTCTTTTGTTCTTTTTTTCCTCCCTCCAACACTGGTGGTGCACCTTTATGTGTCAGATATTGCAATAGCTGCAGAAGACACATTTTTCACTATAGTTACAGTAAAAAGTTTCCAAGAGAAGTTGCTAATACTCCTCAGCTTGGGAGGCTATTCATCTTTACATAATGCCAAGTAGGAAGGTAAGAGTGTTTTTATACTTTGAGCTTCTGTTAGTTTTATTCTTTTGGGAGTACAAGAAGTAAAGTTTGGGTTATTCTGAGAGTTTTGTCTTTAATAATAATTTTTGCTAAGGCCTCCTACTCCATCAATACTTTTAAATCTCCATACTGAGATATTTGACAACTTATGAAATCCCTGCATACTGCTTGCAACCTATTGGGAGTTATTATTATTTCTTTAGAAAAATTATGTAGCCACCTCTCTCAACCATTGCTGCCCTATGGGCATGCTAATACTGTGCCATGGTGAATGCTGGTCTTCTCCTTGAGGTCCTCCACCCCTCTGAGGCTGACTTTGCTTACTGCTCTTTATTGCATTCACATCTACTTGGAAGTGGACATGAATACCTACTTTAGAACTGACCATTCTCCTCTCCCAATTCAAGGGACAAACAAAGAATCTGGCGTTCTACCTTCTCACTCAACCTCAGTTGTCAACACCTTTGTGTGAATAAGTAGAGAAAAGAAGCCCTGAGAGGTGAAAATTTTCTTTTTATCAGGTTACATAATAGGGAGAAATCTATGCAGGTTTGTAGTCAGACAACTAGAACTTAGAAAAAGGAAAGGGAGAGATAAAGAAGACAGAAAAACAAATTTAGAGTAACATAGATGATGCCATCCAATTCTTCAAAGTAAGGAAATAAAGAAGAAAATAAAAGGAAAGAAATCCTCTTTCCAAAAACTTCGGGAATTACACATAATTTTCATGACTTGGCTCAGAGACTCAATGGCGACAGCCACAGAGAAGTGAAATGATATATTCTTGACCTTTTGCATTTTCCTCTCCCTGCCCACTCAGAATGATTCTTGTGACGAAATGAAAATTTTTTCCTACTGTGAAGTTGAGAACATTAAGTAAAGCAATTCATCTGTATTTCAAAAAGTTAAAATAAATTGTTGAAATGCTGACAGTACTTTCTAATTCAGTAATGTTAAGGTAAGGGATGACTCTCAGTAATGTGAAAGTGTAGATGGCCAAACGCTTTGTTAAAAAGCCTGGTTGCTATCTGAAGCTCCTATGTTGCCTCTTCCTGGTCCAATGTCATGGCTAGTTCCTTAGCTCTGTTTCTTACTGGTTTGGTTACCCGGCAAATGAATGATGCTTAAAGGAAAAAAAGATCAAGTAATTGTCTGTCACTTTACCTGGTTTTGGCCCTGGTCTCTCACCCACTAAGTTCAGTGAGTGATAAATCTTTGAATGAAAGAAAGAGACTGTCCCCATGGGCTGGACAATGGCAACATCCTTTTGGCTGGGATAAATGGCACTTTTATTGTCAGAATCCCTTCTTTTTCTCTTTCTCCCTCTCCCTTGCACTAACTGAAATGTGTATGTAGTTATGGCAAGGACCGAGAAGGGATTTTTCCAATAAAATGACAGACTACCATATTTAACAGTTTAGGTTTTTTTTTTTTTTTTCCTTCACCCAATCAAAGTGAAAGCTTTTGTGGAAGTAGACAAGACAACAATCAGGATGTGGTAGTATCAACAATATTTTACAACTTATTATTTTTGCCATGATTTTTCTATAAAGTGGATATGGTTTGCTTTGTCAAACTAGAATGTGTATATAAACTGTGTTGACAGACACATACTGAATCTCACTTATGAGTTTAACACTGCTTTAGAGCAGTCTGAGTGGTGAGGGAACCTAAAGCACAAACTACAGGAACATAGTCTGCATACAGTCCTTTTCCTGGGGAATTTTTCTTTTTCTTTTTGGAAATTGCGGCAAAGCTACACAAATCAATAGTAGCGCATTGATAGAAGAGAAATTATTTGGAGGTGCTACCAGCACATGGTGTTTAGGCCATAAAATGTGATATAATTGATTCATGCAGCCCTTGCTGCTTTCTAGCATTTTTATGTATATTTATGTATTTATATGTGAACAACAATCAAACGAATGAATGTCACTGACAAATGATTCACTCTATTTTCTTGTACTGGTTTCCTTCCTGTGCCCTCATTTTTTTGGTTTGTGTCTGTGTTGTATAACCTATATAAGCTGTCACAGCTGTTTGTCAGTTCTTTCTAACAGCCTTTCCTTTCTGAGAGAAGACTAGATCATTCTGGATACTTGGCTCCTCAAAGATGTCTGGAATTCCATCCAAGACTCCCCGTCTTGGCGATGTATGACTTTTCTTTCAAGTGGTTGAAATATAACTTTGGAAAGTAATTAGTTTCGGGAATGACATCTCAATGAATCATCCAAGGCTTAGATATTCTACCTTGAGTAACTTTGCAAATACAAAAAAATAGACTAATAGGCAAGATACAGCTTTAGTTTTCTATTAACAGAGCTACCCAGGAATAGCCCAAAACAACATGAAAGATTTTCTAACATTTATCCAACATTGTTGCTTATTTGATTGAAAGAGTAAGCTAGTTTTTGGAAGACTGTCTTACCTAGTATATAGGTAAGTTTAAATTTATTTTTCTGTGAGGAAGCTCTGGAAGTAACAGGGCAGGTTATATTCACTTTTTAAAATTCCCAACACATGGTTGACATGTAATATTTTTTGGATAATAAGGGTTAAACATGATGGAATGCCTGCATTTGCATCCACTCACTCTTGAAACTGCAGTAAAATGACATTAAAATAATTTTAGATTACTTGGAGCTACCATAAAAAAAAAAAAAAAGAACAGAAGAGGAGAGAATTTAAGCAGCAAAAACAGATGTTTAAGCAGTAGTTAATTTAGTTGACAGAAAAATTAAACCCTAAACTGGCTTGTAGAGAAACTTTCAGCCCCAACCACTGGCCTTGGGAAGGGAAGCAGGTAGGGGGCTGGCTATTAGCTCTATAAAAACTGTCAAACATTGGGATTTGATGAGCTTCTGAGTTGGTGAATGCGTCCATGTGCTGGAAGGGTGAACATCCTAACTCCACGGACAGAAGCTCCTGTGCTCAGGACCCTCTGGATTTTGCCTTATCTACTCTGTCACCTTGCCCTTTATCTGAAGAGATGAAAATAAATACATATAAATGCATATGTTCAAGTCTGTTTAAAAAAATAGTCAGAAGTGGTTGTTTCCCACGAGGCAATGCCAGAAATCCTCAGGAATTGACAACAGCAATAACCTTTACAAAAGGGGATGGTGGTGGTGGAGGAGGGGCAATGGGACTGAAAACATTAAAAAGCTTCTGCATGACAAAAGAAATAATCATCAGAGTAAATAGACAACCCACAGAACGGGAGAAAATATTTGCAAACTATGCATCTGACAAAAGACAGGTATCCAGAATCTATTATGCAAGGAACTGAAACATATCAGCAAGAAAACAACAACAACAACAACAACAACAAAAAACAAGTAATCACATCAAAAAGTGGGCAAAGGACATAGACATTTCACAAAAGAAGATATGCAAATGTCCAACAAATATATGAAAAAGTGCTCAACATCACTGATCATGAGGGAGATGCAAATTAAAACCACAATGATACACCACTTTATTCCTGCAAGAATGGCCATTATCAAGAAATCAAAAAAACAATAGATGTTGGTGTGGATGTGGTGAAAGGGGAACACATACACTGCTGGTGGGAATGTAAATTAATGCAACCTCTGTGGAAAACAGTATGGAGATTCCTTAAAGAACCAAAAGCAGATCTACCATTTGATCCAGCAACTCCACTCCTGGGTATCTACCAAAGGAAAATAAGTTATTATATGAAAAAGACACATGCACATATATGTTCATTGCAGCCCAGTTCACAACTGCAAAGACATGAAACAAACCTAAGTGCCTGTCTACTGACAAGTGGATAAAGAAAATGACACACACACACACACACACACACACACATATATGCAGTAGTTAATAATGAGATTTTCTAACATTTATCCAACATTGTTGCTTATTGGATTGAAATGGTTATATATATACACACACACACATATATGTGTGTATTATATGTTTTGTGTGTGTGTGTGTATAAATACACACACTATATATACACACACCATGTATATATATACACATGTACCATACACCGTGTGTGTGTGTATATATATATATATATACACCATACACCGTGTGTGTATATATATATACACTATACACACACACACACACACACACACACACACACACACACACACACCATGGGATGCTATTCAGTCATAAAAAAGAATGAAATAATCTCTTTTGCTGCAAGCTGAATGAAGCTGCAAAGTGAACTAACTCAGGAATGGAAAAACAAAAACCATACACTCTCACTTATAAGTGGGAGCTAAGCTATGAGTAGGCAAAAGCATGCAGAGTTGATACAACACCCTTTGGAGGCTTAGAAGGAGGAGAGAGAGAGGAGGGTATAGGATTAAAAACTACATACTGGGTACAATGTGTACTACTTGGGTGACGGATATACTAAAATTTCAGAATTCACCACCACTATGTAATTCATCCATGTAACCAAAACCACTTGCACCCCAAAAGCTGTTGAAATAAAAATATATACATAATAAAAAAGAAGAACTGTTTGAAAGTCTCTATATAAAGCAGTTCAAGCAGTTGACCACCCCCCACCCCCCCGCCCCACAATATCAGTCATCACTCTGAAAACCGGGTGAATGCACCTACCCCAGGCCTGCAGAGACTCTGGAGGGACAAAGAATCTTAGGGACAATGAATTCAGAAACACACATTCCATTCTGATAAGTGGATGCAAAGAGGGATTGGGAAACGTAATTCCTGCTGGCTGGGAGTGATAGCTCCATTGTGGGAAGTGAGTAGGAATTTTGGACTACACACCATCAATGCCTCATCATGATAAACACTAACCTTAAGGAACTTCGTGAATAGGACAAGTTACTTGCTGTAGAATAATACTGATTTTTGGTTTCACTTTATTCAGTGGAAACTCCCAAATCAAGTTATTTTAGTTTAGGCATTTTGACTGGTGACCCCATCAACCTCATAATAAATGTCTGAATTTGCAAATATGTCCCAAAATACAAGGGGTTATTTCTTTATTCTGCATGACCACTAGGCCCTGTACACTAAAATCTTGCTAGTTATCTGTGACAAACTGCAATATGAGAAACTTTAGAAATCCCTTAAGACTTTCAGGGATCTAGCATATGGGTGTGATGTAAATGTGTTTATGTAGTTAGTTTCATTTGAGCTGCAGCCTTTAACTATTTCTTTAACATGTTTTGTACCATGCACCACATCTGCTTGGCCCACCTGTGACTTTAGAAGCAGTTGTGGTGGGATGTTCCTGTGCACAATGGCGGCTTTGCACCTCAAGCACTTGCTGTGTGTCTTAGCATTTTCTGAAGCCCTGGACAGTTCACTTAGTCCAAAAATTGGGCAGCTTGGAGGTGCAAGGAGTTAATGCCCTTTGGGCAACCTTAACCAATAAGGGAACAGAATGGACAGATAAATCTCTCAACCACTCATCTGTCAGAGGAACAAATCAGAGATGTGGTCTACACAGTTTCTCAGAAGATTTCACTTGGGATTGACATCCAGATGATTTAAGTGGTAACCAGCTTAGTACCACAGCCTTAATTAGCTTTCTTCCTATCCCTGTGTCACATTTCATGGCCCCTCACTTCTGCTTCCTGAGACCACTTCCTATATATGACACCTGCACTGAGATTCTTGTCTTAGGCTCTGCTTTGGAGAAAAATCAAACTTAAACAATTCCCATCAAAACATTTGTTATGTCGTAACGAAAACTCTGTTTGTTGTCCCAGTTCCTCTCCCCTATGGCGCAGAGGGAAACAGGTGATTAGAATTCTGCAAATAGATGTTGAGATTTTTATTGGACTTACCTGCCTTAGGAGTGGTACGGGTAACATGATTACTGGCATTTATAAGAGATAAAACCTTTTGTATTTTTAATTACTGATTCATAATAAGACAGGAATGTTAGAAGCTAGCACTTTGTATTAATTTAAATGCTGGTAATTATAATACATTGTAAAGTGGGCCTACAGTAGCAAAGGAGAATGGTTAGATATGTGGTCACCCCCACAAGAGATGCCTGCAGCATTTGGAGATTCCAGAATGAAAGGCCTGCCTCATTCTTTGCTCTTTTCAGAAATGATGGCAGTTGGGTTTGGAACTTTGCTGATGTGCACAGAATTTTAACCTAAAGAACCAGAGGAATTAGAAGAGAGTCTCTGACAAACATAAATTTCCCAACTTTTTTTTTTTTTTTTTCATTTTTCTGCATCTTCTCCTGGCCTTGGAGTCTGGAACACCTTTAATTTTTTTCTCCTTTAATGTACAGATTGGCAGACCCCTAAAGAGAAAATATTTCAAATTTTATGGCTCTATTTTTTTCTGAAGCTGATCTGTTCCTGCCTAAGAGAGCCTATTCATCATCCCAACCAGCTTCACATTGCTCTACTCACTCTCGCACAGAGAAAAGAGCAGAGGAACACTGAGAAAGACAGGCTAAAGGGAAGAGACCTTTTTTTTTTTTTTTCAATGATGTTTGTTTAAATTAAAAATTTAAATTTTATTTCAAATGTATTTTAGTTATTTATAGAATAGGTAATATGAATAGTACAAAGTATTTCTTGCAAAGACAACCACTAATAACAGTTGTTTTGTAAATACTCTAGACATATTGTATATGTATATGTACATATATATCGCTATGTATCATAATATGTCTTTAATATATATAATATCTACTGGTATTATATAATGTTATATATAAATGAATATCCGATATATAATCAGTAATAGTAACATATATGCATACTGTTCTACCTGCTCTGTTTCTTGTTTTTTCCACTTAGGGTATCTTAGAGATTTTCCATGGTAAAAATATGTAACACAATCATTATTTTTAATGTCTTCATAGTGCCTAGTTTAGGAATATGCCATTAAATGTTTTACCAACCTTCAGTATAGGAGTTCAGTATGGATCTTTGCATTTTTTGTCAATCTTTTCCTAATGGAAACAATGTTATAACAACTATCCTTCTCTGTATCCCATTTTCCCCATATGTTACCAAATCTGCTATAAAGTCTTAGTAGAAGTGCTGAAAGAAAGAGTTTGGAAATTTATAATTTTGATAAAAATTATGACATTCTTATTCTTAGAGTGTTATTAATTTCAACTCTTATAAGTTATGTTTGAGTTTCATTAATTGATTAGTAAGAGTCTTATATATAAGGAAATTAACTTTAAGTTGGTGATATAAGTTGTAATTTTTTCCTGTTTCCCATTTCTCTTTTGTTTTTTTTTTATTATTTCCAGAAAATGTAAATTTTTATGCAGTTAAAAGTATCTTTTCTTTTGTGTTTCTGAGTTTTGCAACATCCTCCAGAAAGGCTTCTTTTTTCTAAGATTATATTTTTATGCTTTCTTTTAGTACTTTTAGAGTATGCTTATGTTTAAGTCTTTGAGCTATTTGGAATTGACTTTGTGTAAGGCATGAGTTAGAAAAACATCCTAATTTTTTCTATGTATTTGGCAAGTGATATGAACTCCTTTATTAAAGAATTCATATTACCCATATGTATTTGAAACACTATTTTTATTATACTAAATTCCTGCATGCATTAGATCTAATTATAGATTTTGTCATTTCTCTTTTATTGACCGATTTTGTTCATTGTGCATAAATATACATTTTTAGTTACTATAGTTTTATAAAAGGTTTTAATATCTGGACAACCAGTCTCTCCCCAACCCTTATTACCAGCCTTATCTTGGTTATTCTTGCAACACACACACACACATACACACACACAATTTTAGAAGTGCCTGGTTTTATTTTTTAATAGTGGTATTATTGGAGTCATATTAAGATTATTTGTTAATTTAGATAAGGGATATCCTTATGATATCAAGGGTTCTAATTCAAGAATGGTATTGTTTTTCATCTTCTGTGTCCCTTGGTAATATTGTAAAGTGACCATTTTATTCAGATCTCACATATTTCTTAAGTACATTTCTAGGTGTTTTATCATTTTGATAGTAGTTATATTTGGCATTTTCTTCCTTTAGCTTCTATTTTGTTGTTTGACTCTATGAAGACTATTGATTTCTCGATATTAAGTTCATACTCAGGTGTCATAATAATTCCTCATAAAATTTTCAACAGTTTTTCAGTTGATTTCATTCACCTTTCCTAGCAAATAATAATATTATCTACAAATAGTGATAAGTTTATTTATTGTTGTCCAATTTTTACGTCTCATGTGCTTCTTTCCCTGAGTTCGTTGACTAGTAGTTGTAGAATGAAGCTTAAAAATAGAGGTGAAAAGGATATCCTTTCTCATGTTGAGTATCTTTTTTTCTTTCACTTATTTTTTCAAATTTTATACTCTATTATTTTTGTAAATAATTCAGATTTTTTTTTTCTTTTTTTGAGATGGAATCTCGCTCTGTCGCCCAGGCTGGAGTTTTTGCAGTGGCGCGACCTCGGCTCACTACAAGTTCCCCCTCCCGGGTTCAAGCCATCCTCCTGCCTCAGCATCCCCAGTAGCTGGGACTATAGGCACCCGCCACCATACCTGGCTAATTTTTTGTGTTTTTGGTAGAGGCAGGGTTTCACCATGTTAGCCAGGTTTGTCTCAATCTCCTGACCTCGTGATCTGCCCGCCTCAGCCTCCCAAAGTGCTGGAATTACAGGTGTGAGCCTCCGCGCCCAGCCAGAAATAGTTTTTATAGAAAATAATAATTTTCTTCATAAAAGATAGGCGTCCTTATTTCATTGAGGTCTTAATTAGGTATTAGATTTAAATTTAACAAACGTTAAAGCTTATTTAAAGTACGACTCTAACATAGACCACCAGTTTTCACTGGTAACATGGTAACATTTTGTTAGTAAGTACATTTTGTTTGGCATTTTCTCCCTGTTTCTTCTGTTCTCTGTTTTAAAAATCTTTCCAGTGTCTTCTCTGGTTTGTTTCTAGTCAATATATGACTTGTGAATGAGGTGAAGTTTTTCCGTATCAGTTACTTGCAACATGTCCATATGGAGATGGGAACAAGGCTGTATTCCCTGTAGCAGGAATTTTCCCCATAACCTATGGTTATCCGCAGGTGAATTCCTTTCACTTGTATTTTTCCCCAGCTCACTGATATTGGCACTTTAGACACCTCCTAATGCAGTCTTTCTCCTTCCCTGTCCAACTGACAAACAGTGTTCTGCAAATTGGTTATATTATTTGGATCCTTGTTCGGTGCCATTTTCTCTGCTTCTTAAAATCAGATGACAGACTAGATACAGGTAATCTCCCTCCACCTCCTTGTGTCCCTGTTGTTCCAAACAAAATATTATTGATCTTAAATATCAAGTGTTTCCCTTGTTTAGAGAGTTACGGTCTGCAACTTTGTCTCAGCTGCTTTCTAGCATTCTCTCTCAAGTTTTTCTGTGTCCTAGTTGAACTTCACTGGTTTCAACAACCCTTCATCAAATTTTGTAGTTTTAGTTTGTGGAAATCTTCTAGTGTCATTGAAATTGGAGTTTGCATTTTTGTTTATCTTTTTCATTATTTGGGATGATTTCTAAAACAGAATGGGGGGGAGAAATTATCTTATTAATGAGTTGTTATAAACTAAAAATATCCGGAATCTACAAGGAACTTAACTGAATTTACAAGGAAAAAGCAAATAGCTCCATCAAAAAGTGGGTGAAAGATATGAACAGACACTTCTCAAAAGAAGACATTTATGTGGCCAAAAAACATGAAAAAAAAAAAAAACTCATCATAACTAGTCATTAGAGAAATGCAAATCAAAACCACAATGAGATACCATCTCACGCCAATTAGAATGAATGGCAATCATGAAAAAGTCAGGAAACTACAGATGCTGGAGAGGATGTGGAGAAATAGGAATGCTTTTACACTGTTGGTGGGAGTGTAAATTAGTTCAACCATTATGGAAGACAGTGTGGCAATTCCTCAAGGATCTAGAACCAGAAATACCGTTTGACCCATGAATCCCATTACGGGGTATATCCCCAAAGAATTATAAATCATTCTACTATAAAGACACATGCACACGTATATTTGTTGCAGCATTATTTACAACAGCAAAGACTGGAAACCAACCCAAATGCTCATCAATGATAGACTGGATAAGGAAAATATGGCACATATACACCATGGAATTCTATGCAGCCATAAAAAAGGATAAAAAGGATGAGTTCATGTCCTTTGCAGGGACATGGATGAAGCTGGAAACCATCATTCTCAGCAAACTAACACAGGAACAGAAAATCAAACACCACATGTTCTCACTCATAAGTGGGAGTTGAACAATGCAAACACACAGACACAGGGAGGGGAACATCACACACCAGGGCCTGTCAGGGGTGAGGGACTAGAGGAGGGATAGCATTAGGAGATATACCTAATGTAGATGATGGTTTGATGGGTGCAGCAAACCACCATGGCACGTGTATACCTATGTAACAAACCTGCATGTTCTGCAAATGTATCCTAAAACTTAAAGTATAATAAAAATAAATAAATAAATAAGTAAATAAACAAATAAATCAATGTAAAATGCAATTCTGAAATAAAACAATAAAAATAAAAATACCTATACTATTTTGGAAATTCAATTTTTCTAAGGACTTACTACTTCATAATATCTACTAAATCCAATTTAACTTATTTCTTTAGTTTCTCAATCTTGGCTATAATCAACTTTCCAGGACCAGATATGTTTAAACCTTGATAAATGTAAAGACATACTTTAGGTGAACAGTTGCAGGACAACTTGGAGGCACCGAGTTGGACGTGGGAGAAAGAATGTGTAATAAGGAGAAGTAAGGAGTGCATACTATGTTGTTTCCATTCCAGGATTAAACTAGAATTTTGATATTGTGCATATATGTATGTAATTTATTTGGTTACAATAGTTTTATAATTTTGTGATGTTATATACTGTAATTTATAGTATTAAACTTGTTCAGAGATGTTCAAATAAGAAGAAAAAGTGATGGTTCTTTCTTTCAGTTAAACAAAAATCAGAAATAGTGGCTATAAAAGTTACTGTCAAATAATAATTTAATGCAATTGCCAATGTTTCATAAGTTCAGTTCTCCAGGCTGAGAAAACATATTATCAGGAATTATTCTGAAGTTATCAGATTAATTGTGCCATTATTACCTTTATTGGTGTCTCTAAATTAGTACATTAGAATATTAATTTCAAAAGCAAATTAAAATTAAGTGAGTCCTTTGTTGAGGCATATTAACCCTTTTATTCAAAGTTGAATTTAAACTGTTCTAAGTTCTAGACTGAATTTCTAGGCACATTTAATAAGGCAAGGATAAATTTTGCCTTAATTTCTGCTCTTTTGATAAAGCTATCTAATCTTATTAAGCAGTAAAATCTGCTACCTGGTGGAAAATACTTTTAAAAAGTAAAATGAAATACATTTGATAAAAATACTTATCAGGAATTAGTTGGTAAATGTAACCATAGAATTCTACACATATTACATAATTCATAGAAATTACTTTGCAAAGAATCCCCCAATAGCCCAATTACATATTGACAAGTTGACTTTAAACACTGCTTGCTGAATTGAAGTAAAAATTTACAATGTCAGGAAATAATAGTTAGAATTTATTAAGAATTTCATCTAGATGAGAAGTAAATCACAAAATATAGCCATGACACCTATCAAAATATGAATACATTGTTCTATAATAGCAATAATCTATTATGGGCAGAGATAAAAGAAGCAATATACAAACTGGAAGGAACATGGGCTTCGAATACAGATTTATCTGTGCTCAAATTCCCTCATCCTGCTTCACTTCCTATAGGGAATGTGACCTTGGTCAAGTTACTTGACAGTCTCTCTATTTTTGATTTTGTGATAATAGTTGCCATCTAACAACATTCTTAGGAGAGGTACAAATATTAGACCATTGCAGTTTGAAAACAAGGTTTGGGCAAAGGAAGGAGTCAAGCACCTATCACTATATGTTGAAATTTACATTATTGTGGGACTCAGTATTACAGGGTTTTACAGCAATTTATTTCCCATTTATCGTTACTATTTTATCTTCATTCTTTATTAGTTCAAAACTTTAGCAAAAAAGAAGTGATATTTGTGAGACCCCTGAAAAGCTCAATAGAAAAAAAAAAAAAAAAAAAAAAAACAGTAACAATTAAAATTAGGACAATAGGCTGAGGAGTCTCAAATTCTGGCTTTACCACCTACCACGTGGGAAAGTTACTTAACCAATCTGTGCCTGGTTAAGTGCAATTCTTAGTGTGCTGTTAGGGATGTGTGCAATCCCTCCTCTATCAAACAGGGATAACAATAGTAGCTATCTTCTTGTGGCTTTTTACATGTTACAGTGAACAGTCTTAACTTACAAAGCTTATTTGTTCTGTGAAAAAGTAAGGAAAACCATTAATTGTGCTGTGAATATTAGGAGAGCTTTAGTTTTACAAAGAGGAGCTCGACCACGGGCCTCCCAAGACAAAGTTGTAAGCAACAATTGTATGGATGTTCATTTAATGTTTGAAGTTTGCAGCACCAGACCATCAACCACAGACTAATCTAAAAGTCCTCTTTTAGATTAGAGAAAGTTTGGAGTTGATAGGGAGACTGTCAAAGGGAGACTATCAAAGCAGTGGATATCTGCTTCACTAATAGTCTGACAATTCATGAGTTAGAGAGTAGTAATAACCATCATAAAAAGTACTATTCCAAGAAAGAAGAAAAAATAATTCAGGCAAAACTAATAGTTCTGGTTATCCGTATTCCATCTGAGCATCTTATACTTGAATTGTGTTAAAGAACACTTACTAAGGGAAATGATAATAAATGTTTTGAATAAATTACATTGAAGTTCTACTATGTCACAGCAAGAGTAAAAATGAAGGAAATATTCTGCTTGTTAAGTATCTTCTCATCTAAAATAGTAAACACATATACCAAATGTAACACAATATTTCACTAGAATTTAAAACTAAACATATAATACTCTTTATTCCTGGAAGTAAAATGGTCTTTGTCCTTATCCAGCTTTCATTAAACAGAAAAAATCCACCTGAGACCTCAATTCAGCACCTAAAGAATGTGTCCTGTGGATATTCTTAGGGCCGTAAGGTCTCAGGTAGGTCTTAGAGAAACATCTACCTTTTAATTTTGACCTGTGTATTTGGGATATGAGTCCTTTGTCAGATTTATGTATTGCAAATATCTTCTTTTAGTATGTACTTATCTTTTTATTCCCTTAATGGTGTTTTTGATGAGCAGAATTTCTCTTTAAAAAGTTTGCAGTTTTAATGATGTTCAATTTATCATTCTTTTCTTTATGATGAGTGCTGTTTAGTGTGCTGTTTAAAAAATTGTTGCTTCCTCAAGGCAAAGGAAGAGAATGCCAATATGAATTCATCTGAAGCATAATTTTGTCTGATATATGACATATAGGCAAAAGTACTATCATTTAATCAATCTTGTTGGCACCATGTAATTCCCATTTTATTAGAAACAAATTATCAATGTAAGAAGTCATGAATTCTATTATTTTTCTGACAGCAATACACACTTAAGTAGTTAATATGCACAGAATACTCTGAAAATTCCTATAAAATATTTTATTTTTAGACTGAACTAAAAATTAGTCTAAAACAGTTTTAGAAATTTTTATATATAATAATTCAAAAATCTACCTTTCTGAGCCTTCTAACCTATTGGTGTTGGCTTTTTTCTGTGATACTTCATGAGACATCTAGTTTTTTTCTCTATGTACCCATTCTTCAGGTACTTAGAGGTGATTATCATCTTCTTACTAAGGCTTTGCTTTTAAAGAGCATCACACACCTGAGTAAAAGAGAGCACTTAGTTTTGAGGTGATCGGGGAAGAGAATCAGCAGGTACAGAAAACAAAAAAATGGACATCATCTTCTTTCTTTCTAACACATTTCACATATAGAACTCTTTGCAAATTCATTTGGTTTCCTGTTCTTCTAAATGCAGTAATCCATTGATACCATGGATTTGTGTAGAACAATACCAAATCAGATCTAGAGCTTAGAGGTCATTTCAGAAACTTATGTGATTTAAGAAACCCTGGAACTCATTTGACTTGGAAATGTGTAATCAGTAAGCACGAATGTTTGAAGGATGTTTTCTTGGGACGTTTCCACTTTTATGTAAGGGTGAAAAAGGTACAGGGGTAATGAAGCCGAGGTTGAGAATCCCTTGAGCCCAGGAGTTCAAGGCTACAGTGAGCTCTGATCACACCACTGCACTGTAGCCTGGACAACACAGTAAGAAACTGTAAGAAGAAGAAGTAGAAGGAGAAGGAGAAGGAGAAGAAGTAGAGGAAGGAGGTAGGATCATTAAACTCATACAGGAGAGTTTATAAAAACAGCAACAACTTCAGTGGCTACAGAGAGTCAATCGAGTTAAAGCCTGACAAAAGGTCTTGGTATTTGTTGACTTTTAATTCATTGGTGCACGTATGCAATTTTAGTAAAGTGAGGGATTAAAAACTATATATTAGAGGGTTAATAATAAACTAGAATAGTTATTATGGGTATAAAAACCTTTTCTGTTTAATGGTTTTGAAAAAATCTTGAAGCCTGGAGTATCTAAAAGTGATAATGTGAGGGCTGTTAGCTCACTGGTAAGAGAAAAAGTGTTGAGATCTGTGGTTGTGTTGAGAAATTTGTGCTTAAACATGAAAAAAGTGATACTTAAATTGTAGAAAAAGATTGGCAATGATGAGAAGTGTTTTTATATTCACTTGAGGGTGCTGTCTACTTTGTGGAAGGTTGCCACTTTACATTTTGCCAATCATCTGAGGAGTTGCATACAGAAACCTGAGCTAACTTCTACAGATTTCTGACTATTCAGACTGTGCTTTGTTGCCCCTCCAGATCAGTTTGGTTGAAAGTTTCCTTCAGTCACCCCTGGACCATTTGTAAACATATGATTAAAAAATAGGGCATTCCAGAAAAGGAAGAGGTTCAAGAAAATATGGGAAGATATAGTACTTAGAAACTAGGAACAGTAGGGCTTAGCCTTAGAAAATAAGCTTTCAATCAGAAAAAACATGGCATGGAAATCAAGAGCAAATGAGATAAAGACTAAGCTACAGAGATATGTAAAGGTGAGAAAAAGAGGGAAAACTTTAACTATTTAATAGCACCAACCTCCTTGTAGAGTAAGGAAACTTGATAGTTAAAAATTTAAAAAAAGAATGATCAGTTACATTTAGTTTGGAGAAAAGTGAAGACAATAATTTGCAGTAGTGATTTTAATGATCACAATAGTCATGTTATAAATAAAAGGACATAAGTAACAATTATATTTGTGATTAAAAGAAAGTGCATTAATACCATGGATTTGTGTATAACAATACCAAAGCGCACACACATGTAATTAAGTAATAAAAGAATTATTCTATTGGACCCCCCGCATGAAAGCATTCTGTTTTCTACCAGCTAACCCTAAGTCAGGATTTTCTCTGATGCATAATCAATCCAAGATTGAAGGTCGATTATTCAGGAGAGTCCAAGTTTCCTCACAGCAGGAGATATTTATGTTCTCCAAATATGGTGAAGTTTCTGGAAGTATTCCTCTTCTTGCCACCCAGTTTTTAAACTTGGGGACTTTCTAAAACATCATCAATCCAGACTAGGAATCAGTCCTTCCTTATCAAATAAGGTGGTATTTTAAAAAAACAGACATCACCTTCTTTCTTTCTAACACATCCCACATATAGAACTCTTTGCAAAGTCATTTGGTTTCCTGTTCTTCTAAACATATCATTTCAAATTTACATTACTTTTTTAAAGAATTACTTAGAATAATTTTTATCCTTTTATATAGTGTATAGAGAGGGGACCTTTCAGAAATTAAGAATTTAAGTGTTAATTTCAGAGCCCAATTCATGACTGTTTCCAAGATACTAGAAAGGCTGAATTAAACTAGATACTAGAAACTAGATCGACTCTGGTTTATGTTATGTAGGCCTACAATATGTCATTGAGTTAGCTTACAAGTGAAACAATTACAATCTTCAGTGAAATTTGGAAGTCAGTATAATGTTTGCTAACATTTTTTGCGAATGTGGAAGGAAGATACTGCCTCACTTCTTCCCTGATCTTAGTGCTGAGTGGCAGCTTTTCCTAGGCCTAATTTGATTTTCTGTATTGTGGCTATCCTCCATGCCTATCCCAGAAAGGAGTCCCATCCCTATAGAGAAATTAGATATCTTTTTTCGGTTCACTATTCTATGCTATCTATCAATAAATGTACATGTGAAATTTTAAGCAGTTGGTTTGTGGCTATTTACTAAGAATCCAATTAGTCATGCAACAGACATTTATGGAGTTCCTGCTAGATCTCAAGACTAAGGAGCAACTAGGTGAAGAGATGAGGTACTAGTCTAGGTGGGAAGCATGACAGACAAATCATGACTTTCTTGGAACTTAATAGAAAATGGGCCAGAGAATTTTAAATGATTGGTATGCTATGAAGACAATAAACAGGGTAATGGGATACAGTGAGTGGGAGAAGCTATGCTAGATTTGGAAGTCTGAGAAAGCCATTCTATGAAGTTGTTGAAACATGAATGATTAGAACGAGTCAGTCCTGTGAATGTCTGAGAGAAGAATCTTGTGAGAAGAAGGAAAGGTGAGTGCAATGCCCTAATGTGGGATCAAGTTTGTATATTCCAAAAGCAGGAAGTGATTGGTGTGGGTAGAGGAATGCAGAAGAGGAGAAAGTTATGAGAAGGTTGGGCAGGTGAGCAGAGGCCAGTTCTCAGTGTATATGAGAAGCTGGAGTTCTATTCCAGGTGCCACTGAGAACCACCATCAAATTTTAAGCAAGAAAATTGTATGATCTAATTTTGATTGCAAAATGATTATTCCGGATGCCATATGCAGAATGCAGGAAATAGCTGATGCAGATAGACCAGTTTAGAGACTCTGCCTATAGTCTATGTGATCAAATTATGGAGACTTGTACTAGGAAGGTGGTAATGCAGATAACAGACAGTGGTAGACACAGAATTTATTTTAGAATTGGATTTGACTGCTTTGTTAATTGATTATATAGAGAGAATGAAGGAAAGAGACAACTCAAGATTGATTCCTGGAATTTTGGCTCTAGAAACCAAGTGAATGATGGTGATATCTTTGGATTACAGATAACACATGTATTCCTAGAGACAAGGATTCAGGATGACTTTCTAATGATCCAAGATTCTGATTTTTGCAGATCTAAAATATTCTGGGAGTAATCTCAGGACTCATGGGGAGCCTACTCCTCCAGCTTCTCTAATCATTCGGACAGCACATAATTCCTTGTGTTACATCTCCTTATCTTTCAGGTGCTACAGTGATTCCTATTTCTTGCATCTGAACTCTGATAATGTGAACTTGAGGAAAAACAAGAGTATAACTCCATTGAAGATAAGATAAAATAGTGTTTTCAAATTGTTGACTCTGTTAAATGCTGTTGAGAGACCAAGTGAAATAAATAAAATATGTGATCTTTGGTTATATAACATGAAGGAAACTGGTGGTGATGGTAATTGTAGTCCAATAGAAGACTGGAAAGAGAAGCCCAAGAGGATGATGTTAAGGAGGAATAAGACGTCCAAGAAAAACTAGACAAATTAAACATTTTAAGTAGTTTTGTTGTGATAGGGAACAGAGAAAGGTTAGAGTAGCTAGACGGGAGCAAGGATCTAAAGAAGGACATTTTTTGGGTGAAGATACTTAATGTGTCAGTTATTTTATTGTTGGCTATAACATACAATTGAAGTTGGCTTAAGCAATAAAGAACATTGAATGGTTCATGTACCTGAAAAAGTCCAGAATTGGGGGCTTCAACTATATTTTTCTTCAGCTCTAAGTTCTGCAGTTTTTGATTTTTTTTTTTTTTGCACTCAGTTTCAACTTTTACCATAATGACAAAACAGTAGTATCTGATCTTTTTAATCTTCACAGCATACATTTCAGAGTGAGAGGAAAACAAAAGTCCCAACATTTACTCTGATCAGAGCCACATATATTGAACATAATTTCCAGAGGAATTTCATGAACTAAAATGGCTGAGGTTTTGGTTCTTGTCACACCCTCAAACAATAGCTGTGTATAGGCAAATAATGTGCCCTTAATTGCTTACACTCTGAAGGTGAAGGTAGGGTTCAATCTCATCCAACATTTGACTGATGGACAATGGAGGTGGAAAGAATGATTAAGTTTCACAACCCAGTACATTGATTGTGTGTGGTGGAAAAGAAGCTACAGGAAGAAATTAATGATAGACCAGACAGTAGAGGTCATTTGGGTGTAAGACCTTCAAAATCCAAGAAGGGTGCTCCAGAGCACAGGGGCAGGAGCTGGCATGGAATAGGACAAGGCTTTCGTTATTCACTGAGTTAGGAGAAAGGGAGAAAGGGTGGCTGGGGAAGAGAGTAGCTGGCTGCATGTGGGAAGATGGAGTTCCTACATGACGGCTTTTATTTTCTCAAGAAAGCGTGAGACAAGATTATCAGTTGATGGTGGAGGAGGCAGAGAGGCAGAGGAATGAAGAGGCAAGAGGAGGAGGTGTCAAGTCATCATCTTGGAGAGTGTGAAAGTGAAATGTGGGGGATATACAGAATGAGTGAACAACTGAGAACCACTATCATATTTCTATTTTTGTTTAGGAGAACTGAAATTCTCCTAGAAACTCACGTTAGCAAACTTGAAGTGATTATTTATTCTCTCTTTGGTTTTTTATTTTCGTCACTCCTAATTTCTAAAAATGATATTCCTTAGGATTTTTTTCTTTTTTAGTATCCAGTTTTTGGTCTCCCATCCCACTCTCACTCCCCTGGTACAGGCTGTCATCATGGCCACAGGGGGATTATTGTGGTAGCTTCAGTAGAAATCTCATATTCAGACTCTTCCTTCCCTGATCTAATCACGCTGTCAGAATAATCATTCTAAGTACAGCTTTTGTCGTGTTGTTTCCTTGTTCACCACATCTACCCAGGTTTCAAAGGTCTTTGGATTAGGTCTTCCTTATATTTTTTCCCTCTATTTTCCAATATAAACATTTCTAGTTCTGTCAATCTAGTCTTTTCCTTAGAATTTAATGTCGTATCATTTTCTTTTTTGTTCTGTGTTCACTCATGATCTCCTTGCTGGAACTCACAAACTTGACATTTTTACTATGTCAAATTACATTCATCCTTTAGGACTCTATGTAATGATGTAAGTATTCTATATCTGCATAGTCATATGTAACTATCAAGTATTTGAAATGTGGCAAGTGAAGAAGTTATGTTTAAATGTTATTTTATTTTAATTAAATTTAAATTTAAATGTAAGCAGCCCAGTGTGGCTAGCAGCTACTGCGTGGACAGCACACCTTTAGGATCCACACCTTATCCTACTGTTTCCTAAAGCCTTTCTGGATCACTTAACCACTTAGCCTTTTGTAGCCACCCTCCTTCTCAGAAGTCCGGCAACTTTCGTAATCTATGCAGAACAATTTTGTATTTATTTCTATATTTTCTTACTTTCACGCATTTACATTTGCCTCATTTCTCCCTTTTTCTCTTTTACTTACAACATAGAATTCATAGCATAACCTTTGGTATATGCTTACTGAGGTTTGAGTTATTTTTATGTAAGGGGAAGCTTGTCTCCTATTGAAGCAAAATAAAAAATCAGATATCAAAAACAGAAGCATTCTGCCAGGCCAACCTTTTAGCAGGAACGGAACTTCAAAATGGCCTCTTCTTATTGAATTCTTTTCTCTCTTTTGGGTTGCTCCCACATTTATTCCTGCTTGGATAAATTAAGATATCATTGATGTTATTTGTTTTGCAAAGACTATTTTCTGATATGCAGTGCAATAATACTTTATTACTACTAAGACAATAGTGTTTTTACCACTGTTCTGTGGGATTTTAAAAGTACATTGTTACTTTTCCTCTAGAGTTACTCAAATGTGTAACATTTTCCTGGAAGTTGTGGAACTATTTGATCTTACATTACTAGTCTAAATTGTACTCTAGCAATTAAACCTAAAAGTCTTTTAATTTGAAGACATTCAGCTTTTTAAGTGGGAAGTAAAGGGGCATGTTGCTGGTCTGGAGTGAAGTTAAATGGATTATTCAGTCATTCTGCTACCAACCCTCTTCTGAAGGGTTATTCAAATCTACTCACATAATACATGCATTTTTCTGTAGTGATTAGCCCACAAGCATTCAGTTGAAAGAAATGTAGCATTCTCCTTTTCCCTCCAATGGGAAGCTGGCCTTCATTTATGCAAATGATGGCACACATGCTGGGGGCTCACCAGAGACCCTGACACAATTGCTTCAACAGAGATATAAATCCCCCCACATGCCTGCCTTTCCTATTCATGAAGCTGCTTCCGCATTCAGTAATGTTCATTTGCATGTTAACACTAGCAAAAAGTATTCCAAACATAAATGTCCAACTTTTCAAATGGGAGGAGGGCAGGCAGCCAGGAAGAGGAGAAGGCAGGAGGAGAAGCCTAGGACAGACAATTGAGTTTGATTTTGCTTTCTTGACAATGAAAGCCTAGGAACAAAATCAACTTGCCAACTCACCTTTTCTGAAAAATAGAAAGGAGTCAAGCCATTGTACCTCTTCCAGATTAGGCAACTTAACTTTCTCCCAGTGTTTTCTTAAACTTGGATTTAAACTCTTTCAAACTTGTTTTATAAGACATATCAATTCAAATACTCACTGTGGTTCGCACATATCAGAGTTTATTCTTAAGAATCAGAGTTTTATCTTTTTCATTTGCTTCCTCATGAGCACTTCCTTATTATCCCTTCACACACATACATGTAAACCCTCTATCAAGTAAATAATGTAATATGCTATATGCCATACATCAGCATTCCACATAATGATAAGGTGACGTGACTTGGCTAAATTCTGTTTTATTTAAAATGACTAATACTACTCTATGGTATATGGAGTCCTCTGAATGATTTAAATGCTTTCACTTCTATTATACCATATGAATAGAGATGCAATGAAACAATAAGAGAACATAAAATGTAATAGTTTACTTAAATGGAAAAGTCTGGGGGACTTTTAGGAAAAAAGGGATACTTCAAGAATAGTAGAGACAAACAGGATATTTAGTTGAATTAAAAAAAAAATCTGGAGGAGAAATCAGGACAAGAACAACAAAAAAGAATGTTTAAAGGACAGCAGTTGAAGAGAAATCTGACATTTAAACCTAGGCCCCTAATGGTGCCCATGGCAACTCTTCTGACAACTGGGTTAAAAAAAAAAAAAAAAAAAAAAAAAAAGACAAAAAATCTATTCTCTTCTTTGCTTTCAAGGATAATCCTTGCTTTTTATTTTTTCTTCCTGGGAACCATGACAATTTTTTTTTTCTCTTTTGGGACCATGCAGGACTTTCTTTTATAATCGACCTAATAAATAATGGAGGGTTAATGTCCTTTAGACAACTAGCTGGGAAATTTGATCTTCCCAGAACACGTTTTTACACTGGTGTACAAGCACAGAATTATGTGATCTGTGTGCTGAGAAGCATAAGTTAGTTGTTTTATATTTAGGATTTATGCTACTTTACTATTATCAGGTTGAATAATACAGCATGAAGATGAGGAATAAACTTAAATTTTTCTTTTGAATCCAACAAGTGGAGGTAATCATTCTCTCTCTCTCACTTTTTTTTTTTTTTAAAGATAAATTTCTTATCTATTCTTCTGGCATTCAGGTATCTCTGGTTGTATCATTGCCCAGGATTAGATAAAAATAGTAGGTATACACTGAAGGTATGACATTTACCTTCTCATTTCAAATATAATTTCCAAGTTGAGACTCATTTTTCAAGAATTCTGTTGCAGCATCAGAATTGCTTTTCATTTAGAGCTGACCCCACGTGAGCCTAAACACTGGCGTGGGAACAAGTATTTGCAGGAAGATAGCGTTACTACTGCCCAACAGCCTTACTGTTATTTTGCACATAACTTGCTTAACATGGTTTTCTTTTCTTTTTTCGTTTTTTTTTTTTTAAGTAGAAAATGGAAAGGATGGTCACATTTTCACCATCTTGTTTGCAAAGCACAAGTCTGAATTTACACTTAAACTTGTTTTTGCTTTTAAGATAAAAATGCTCATACTCAACAAAATTAGTACAGTTTAATAATACAGATTACCCCTTTTATGTTTTGGAGAAAAATTTCCAGGAAGATTTAATGTCTGTAAAGGATCTTCCTGTTTATAATTTCCCAAAGTATTGAGATTATTTTCTGAAAAGATTAATGATCCTTTAGCAGTAAGGATGTCTATTGAGCATGGATTCTGTGCCAGGGCCATTTTACATAAATTATTTCTTATCCTCTTGACAGATCCATATGGTAATGTTTTATGCTCATCTTCAAGTGAAGAAAAATAAAAAGGAAGTTGTCCAGTCACATAATTCAGAGGCAGTTGAGCTGGCATTCAAACCCAAGCCTATCTAAATCCGAATGCTCACACCCCTTTTTGTATCTCACCTGACATCTCAGAATCAGCACCATAAGTTCCATCTCTCTTCTTGAGGAAATAAATTAAAGCACATTACAAAATAGATTAAAAAGGATGTTGCTTTTTGTTTTCTTTTCCTCTACAATTTTGTTGTAGTTATTGTTGAGTTCATGACTGGAAAAGCCTAACCAATCATAGGGTGTGGAAATGGCAGTTTTCTTCATAAAAATGTCAATGACTGATTTGCCTCTTCATCTCTGATATCAATTGCACCTGACATTTCCTAGCAGAGAGCTAAAAATTAACTAGTCACAACTATGAAGATGAGAGAAAGATATTGGGCCATGAAAACTTGAGCAGCCAAACAGAACTGGTTTAAATGATTATATAAAAATATATACATTGCAAAATAAATGCTGTGTTTGGAAATGGTCACAGAAATGTGTTGCTTAGATCCCTTGTTTTGGGGAGCACAGGTGATCAACAAACTCAGTCATTGCTTCCCTGTACTCACCACTCTTTCATGCTGAGGCGACACTTTCTCTAGGTGGTTCCAATAATTAACTGAACACTGTGGGGATACTAGTGCAGGTCTATTCCTGCAGGACATGGGAGTCCTCTAATGGGTGGTTGTAGCTTGAGGACTCCCCATGGGCCCAGTTGAAATGTTCTCTGAGCTGCTACGAGATTCTTTATAACCAATCCTCCTTTCTTTCCTCTCTTCGTTCATTCATATCACACTCACGGGTGTCCGTAGGCTTTTCCTGCCTCTTCTACTCCCTCCCCTCTATTCTGATAGACTTTTCCTCTGAGAAATCTTTTCAACATAGAATCCTATCATGGCATCTGCTTCTTGGAGGACTCGAACTGATATATGTGTCAAAATATTTGAGCTTGGAGATCACACACACTGAATATGTGTTATCTCATGATAATACTGTTTCTAGGTGTTGTCAGTGTTATCCTAATGATCGAAAGAACCATAGATCTTTTGTAACTAAAAGTATATCAATGAATTTAAATTCCGGTCTTCATCAACATAAGTGCATTTGAATAACTGTCTATTTGTGTAAAATCAAATTTTGGATGAAAGGATTAAGGTTTCTTAAAGGAATACACCACAGTGTTTACTAAATTCTCCATAGACTATACGTAGGCATATATGACCATGATGAGCAGAACAAATAATTCAATAATCAAACTTACTGCTAAACAAAGCTTTAGCTCTAGAATTATTTAAACAATACACTGAGATTTTTCTCATTTGAACTTCAGTGTCACTATCCCTTTTACCTAAGCACCATCTGAGTGCCTTCTTTATTGGAAACCATATTTCTACCTGATCCAGTTAATAACACTAATAATAACACTAGCCTGTTAGTCCCCAGTACAATTCTACTACTGAATTTCTTTTAAATTTTAATTTCAAATCTAATGATCTTTCTTTATACTAATCACTTACGTAGTGTCAGTACCTCTGCACCTAGCTGATTCCTCAACCACTATCTTTTTCTCCTGAAGGACTGGGCTAGGAAGGCATAAAATTTCCCATCATGAGGAATTGGTTGACTAAGTTGTTCATCAGTCCAGGGAAGCAAGTATGTTCAGTTCTGTAGCTGTAAGTTTATAACAGTTATACTGACAGCTGATACATGCTATAGAGTAATGTCTCTAAAGTTATACAACCTGGTAATTCTAACTCTACCGCTTATTAGTATTGTGACTTCAGAAGTTTATAAATCACTTTAAGTCTTAGCCATCTGCAAATATCTGTTTATAACAGCATCTATTCACAGAGTTGTTATAATGATTGCATCATGATCTACATAAAGTAAGTAAATCTTACACATAGGAAATCTTTGATAAATGTCAGTTATGATTATTATACGTTGTAGTTCAATGTGCCCAAAAATAAATACTTGACTTTCCCTGATCCAGATTTTTTCCTCAAAGTAAGCTAAAATGAAAACACCTCTCCTATAAATTAGGAAATTAAGTAACCATAAAAATATGAGTTTGCTATGTTATTTATTCAAGCTCTGGATTTTCACTGAAGTTTTGCTTTTTATTCTTATTTATAAGTGTATATTCCTATAATGTCATTGTCTTTAATTAAAGGCACATTTCAACCACTGTAGTAAAAGAATGTAAATAAGTACATTAAAACATGGCCAAATCTACAAGTGGTTCTACCTGAAAACCAGGCTGAAGATAAGATGGTATCTAGGATTCTTCAGCTCTCAAAATAAGACATGTGCAATTTCTTTTAGTAATTATACTAATTGTGGAACATAAAATAATAATCTCTTGTTTAAAATGAATGTAATGAGAAATATGATTGCCTCTCACTTGAATTTCTAATGTCCTTTAAATGTGTCTTTTTCTCATTGCATTAAAATTTGCAGTTAAGCTTCAATGTTTTCTTAAAGCAAATTACTTTTCGGTTACATAAGAAAGAAATAAAACATTCCGGTTGTGCAAAGTTTCTTGTGCACAGCATTTATGACATTTGAGAATAAATACTGGGCTGAATGGGACTTCTGGTTTCTATATTGCACCTTATTTGGGGACTCAAGATGTCCTTTTGTGACACCACTCATACAAAAGTATCCATGTGATCTCTCTTTGATAAAGACTGTTGAATAGCAAGTGGGCTACAGGTAATGGGTCAATAGAGCTGGAGTGAAGAGAGAGTGAACTTTCAAGAGGAGTTACGAGTTCAGGTCATTTTCCTTCTTCCCACTTTAAAGACTTCACCTCCTTCATATGGTCCTCTCTCATCTCAATTTCTCCCCCATTTTGTTTCTTTCTCTCCCACATCTCCTTTGTTACCTAATCTTTGGGGTGGAAAATGAATCTACAAGACGTATCAGACTTTTTCTTTGTTGTAATCCGTCCAAAAGGTTTTCTGGGTTTTTATTTTTACTTTCGCGTTAACTGGAGTTGTCCTTAGAATTCCAAAGAGTAAGCTAAAAGAGAGGGAATTAAAGAGAAATGAGGTTAATATTAATATTTTATTTATTTTTTGTTTTTATTTGTTGGTTATGGAAGCATTCAGACATACAGAGTGGAGAGAATAGTACCATGAATTCGTGTGTGGTCATTATGCAGCTTAAACAATCACCAACGTGAATAATTGTTGTTTCATTTACCTTTCTCTATTTTCCATCTGTTTTTGATCCTGAAGTATTTTAAAGTAAAACCCTGACATATTATTTCACCATTAAGTACATCAATAAAGATTTCAGCAGATAAAGACTTTTGCTTCTGTCGATGATTTTATTCTGAAAAGTGGAGAACAGGCAGTACAATTTTCTTCCGTATTCTCTGATAACCTTTCACACTAAATATATTGCATATAGTTGTGAAAAAAACCTTGCTTTGTTCTCAAACAACAGTAAGATTTTCCTACTACTTATCATGCTAGCTGTGTTTACTATTTAATGAGAAACCATTTAGAGGACCTGAAATTCTATATTGATAAACTCCCTATGGTATAGATATGGTTTTCTTGTTTTGTAGTTATAACTATTATAATTTGGGGTCTTAGCAAATGCAATAATACAGGTGGGAAATGCAGCATGCAGTAGCATGTTAAATCTTCTTTAAGTCCTAATGTCATTAGTAAGATGTTTTAAAAAATCCTTCCAAAGAGTTGAACCTCAAGAGGTGAGACAAAAAAAAAAAAAAAAAAAAAAAAAAAAAAAAAAAAAAAAAAAAAAACAGGATACATGATGTGTTCAGAGACACAGGATCCTATTTGACAGGTTATGAAAAGGGTTCATGTTTTAATCCTAAACGTAGAGGGAAGAAGGCTGTCTTGGAGGAGGGAAGACTGAACACTAGTCCCAGGAAAGATGTCACTGTCATGCTTTCTCCAGCCACAGTTAGTACAACTAATTCCCAGCTATTGTAGATATAATGACCAACTGCACATAAGAAAACACAGATGAGGTTTTGATCTCTGTTTTCTTTCTGAGTTATTGATAGTATGAGTTGGTAGGTCAATAGACTGACCCCTGACCTTTGCACTCACTCTAAAGAAAGAGTTATAGCACATGTAACCTCTGGGCTAACACATGTTAATCTCAACCATAACTGCAACAATGCTGGCATTTCTGTGCCTGTTCAGGATCATGTTCATTTCTTTGAGGGCAAGGATTTTATCTCTTTTTGGTACATTCGTCTAATCTTGAGTCCCTGCTGGATGCACATTTTTTACTGGCTACTTCTTAGTAAATTCTTTATATCAAGTTTCTCTTCACTACATATCTCTTCAAAGGATAGGAGGGTGTTTATCCTGTGACTCTACTTTTCTAGTGCCTTTTGCTCATTTGTTTAGTTGGTTATAAGCTTTTATAGAAGATACATTTTCTTGATTATTTTTTTCATTCCAAATTCTACTCAAGAGCCTTTTCCATAAATCTGTTAAGATTAGAATTAGAATTAGAGTTGATAAAGAAGACATTCAACTCTCTTCGCCTTTCTCTAAGGATACCTCTGATGTTCTTGATTCTTTTGCTAAAATATTTCAAATGTGCCTTTGCTTAATAAACTCAACAATGAGAAGTTTTTCAAAATAGTCTATTTCATTATGGAAAGGCTTAATTTATTAGAAAGTTTTTTTTTTTTTTTTGTATAAAACTGCCTCTCTAGCTTATACCCATTCATTTTTTTTCCCCCCTTAGGAAAACCCTTTAGATATTGGTAGACATTTCAAACATCCCTTTGTTAACTCAGGGATGTGTAATACAGGTTACAACTCCTACTAAGTTTAATTACTGAAAAGGATCTTTTTGTGCAAAGCTACTCTCTTGTCTGATAGATTAAGTAAAATTAAAATTTTTATACATTAAAAAGTAAAAAAGTAACTAAAACAGAACAGAGGGGAAAAAGAGAAAGAGAGAAAGCTTAAGTTTCATCCTTCTAAGCATCTCCATAATGCTACCTGAATGTATTCATAAATGAAGTTAGATTCATCAATATAAATATTCACATACAAAATAAATGTCTTTGGAAAGTTGAAACATAAAAGTAGATTTAAAATATGAAGAAGTGAAAAAAATTAGAATGCTGGCTTTGTTAAGATTATTTATTTTATAAAGATAAAAAGAGTTATACTTCATACAAAACACACATCTGCTATTTCTTTTCTTTCTAGCTTTTGAGATTTTACAAATTTTTAATATTTTATATCTTTATCTTTATATTTTCTCATGATACCTTGTATAGGGATTGAAACATTGGCATTTAATGCTGTTTTGTAAATGGTTAGTGATTGTTCATTGTCCAGCAACGACAACAACAGAAACGGTCATATTTAGCAAATCATGACTGCATTACATTTTTATTCTTAATTTCAGAAATATCTATATTTATTTTCAAGGGAGAAAGCTAGACTTAATGAAAAAAGTGTCAAGAGTTCTAAATCTTTTTTTTTTTTTTTTTATTATTATACTTTAAGTTCTAGGGTACATGTGCATAACGTGCAGGTTACATATGTATACATGTGCCATGTTGGTGTGCTGCATCCATCAACTCGTCAGCACCCATCAATTCATCATTTATATCAGGTATAACTCCCCAATGCAATCCCTCCCCCCTCCCCCCTCCCCATGATAGGCCCCAGTGTGTGATGTTCCCCTTCCCGAGTCCAAGTGAGCTCATTGTTCAGTTCCCACCTATGAGTGAGAACATGCGGTGTTTGGTTTTCTCTTCTTGTGATAATTTGCTAAGAATGATGGTTTCCAGCTGCATCCATGTCTCTACAAAGGACGCAAACTCATCCTTTTTTATGGTTGCATAGTATTCCATGGTGTATATGTGCCACATTTTCTTAATCCAGTCTGTCACTGATGGACATTTGGGTTGATTCCAAGTCTATGCTATTGTGAATAGTGCCGCAATAAACATACGTGTGCATGTGTCTTTGTAGTAGCATAATTTATAATCCTTTGGGTATATACCCAGTAGTGGGATGGCTGGGTCATATGGTACATCTAGTTCTAGATCCTTGAGGAATCGCCATACTGTTTTCCATAATGGTTGAACTAGTTTACAATCCCACCAACAGTGTAAAAGTGTTCCTATTTCTCCACATCCTCTCCAACACCTATTGTTTCCTGATTTTTTAATGATTGCCATTCTAACTGGTGTGAGATGGTATCTCATTGTGGTTTTGATTTGCATTTCTCTGATGGCCAGTGATGATGAGCATTTTTTCATGTGTCTGTTGGCTGTATGCATGTCTTCTTTTGAGAAATGTCTGTTCATATCCTTTCCCCACTTTTGGATGGGGTTGTTTGTTTTTTTCTTGTATATTTGCTTGAGTTCTTTGTAGATTCTGGAAATGAGCCCTTTGTCAGATGAGTAGATTGCAAAAATTTTCTCCCATTCTGTAGGTTGCCTGTTCACTCTGATGGTAGTTTCTTTTGCTGTGCAGAAGCTCTTTAGTTTAATGAGATCCCATTTGTCAATTTTGGCTTTTGCTGCCATTGCTTTTGGTGTTTTAGACATGAAGTCCTTGCCCATGCCTATGTCCTGAATGGTACTACCTAGATTTTCTTCTAGGGTTTTTATGGTATTAGGTCTAACATTTAAGTCTCTAATCCATCTTGAATTAATCTTCGTATAAGGAGTAAGGAAAGGATCCAGTTTCAGCTTTCTACTTATGGCTAGCCAATTTTCCCAGCACCATTTATTAAATAGGGAATCCTTTCCCCATTTCTTGTTTTTCTCAGGTTTGTCAAATATCAGATGGTTGTAGATGTGTGGCATTATTTCTGAAGGCTCCGTTCTGTTCCATTGGTCTATATCTCTGTTTTGGTACCAGTACCATGCTGTTTTGGTTACTGTAGCCTTGTAGTATAGTTTGAAGTCAGGTAGCGTGACGCCTCCGGCTTTGTCCTTTTGACTTAGGATTGTCTTGGCAATACGGGCTCTTTTTTGGTTCCATATGAACTTTAAAGCAGTTTTTTCCAATTCGGTGAAGAGACTCATTGGTAGCTTGATGGGGATGGCATTGAATCTATAAATTACCTTGGGCAGTATGGCCATTTTCACAATATTGATTCTGCCTATCCATGAGCATGGTATGTTCTTCCATTTGTTTGTGTCCTCTTTGATTTCACTGAGCAGTGGTTTGTAGTTCTCCTTGAAGAGGTCCTTTACATCCCTTGTAAGTTGGATTCCTAGGTATTTTATTCTCTTTGAAGCAATTGTGAATGGAAGTTCATTCCTGATTTGGCTCTCTGCTTGTCTGTTACTGGTGTATAAGAATGCTTGTGATTTTTGCACATTAATTTTGTATCCTGAGACTTTGCTGAAGTTGCTTATCAGCTTAAGAAGATTTTGGGCTGAGACGATGGGGTTTTCTAAATACACAATCATGTCATCTGCAAACAGGGACAATTTGACTTCCTCTTTTCCTAACTGAATACCCTTGATTTCTTTCTCTTGCCTGATTGCCCTAGCCAGAACTTCCAACACTATGTTGAATAGGAGTGGTGAGAGAGGGCATCCCTGTCTTGTGCCAGTTTTCAAAGGGAACTTTTCCAGTTTTTGCCCATTCAGTATGATATTAGCTGTGGGTTTGTCATAAATAGCTCTTATTATTTTGAGGTACGTTCCATCAATACCGAATTTGTTGAGCGTTTTTAGCATGAAGGGCTGTTGAATTTTGTCAAAAGCCTTTTCTGCATCTATTGAGATAATCATGTGGTTCTTGTCTTTGGTTCTGTTGATATGCTGGATTACGTTGATTGATTTGCGAATGTTGAACCAGCCTTGCATCCCAGGGATGAAGCCCACTTGATCATGGTGGATAAGCTTTTTGATGTGCTGCTGAATCCGGTTTGCCAGTATTTTATTGAGGATTTTTGCATCGATGTTCATCAGGGAGATTGGTCTAAAATTCTCTTTTTTTGTTGTGTCTCTGCCAGGCTTTGGTATCAGGATGATGCTGGCCTCATAAAATGAGTTAGGGAGGATTCCCTCTTTTTCTATTGATTGGAATAGTTTCAGAAGGAATGGTACCAGCTCCTCCTTGTACCTCTGGTAGAATTCAGCTGTGAATCCATCTGGTCCTGGGCTTTTTTTGGTGGGCAGGCTATTAATTGTTGCCTCAATTTCAGAGGCTGCTATTGGTCTATTCAGGGATTCAACTTCTTCCTGGTTTAGTCTTGGAAGAGTGTACGCGTCCAGGAAATTATCCATTTCTTCTAGATTTTCTAGTTGATTTGCGTAGAGGTGTTTATAGTATTCTCTGATGGTAGTTTGTATTTCTGTGGGGTCGGTGGTGATATCCCCTTTATCATTTTGTATTGCGTCTATTTGATTCCTCTCTCTTTTCTTCTTTATTAATCTTGCTAGCGGTCTGTCAATTTTGTTGATCTTTTCAAAAAACCAACTCCTGGATTCATTGATTTTTTGGAGGGTTTTTTGTGTCTCTATCTCCTTCAGTTCTGCTCTGATCTTAGTTATTTCTTGCTTTCTGCTAGCTTTTGAATGTGTTTGCTCTTGCCTCTCTAGTTCTTTT